>NC_133655.1:82197732-82440364 GCF_009905375.1 Apium graveolens
AGGACTATGATTATGAGATTCTTTATCATCCAGGGAAAGCCAATGTGGTGGCTGATGCCCTTAGTAGAAAGGAAAGACTCAGAATGATAACGACTTCGGAAGAATTGATAAGGGATTTTGAGAAAATGGAAATAGAAGTAAAGGTAACTAGAACTGAAACTGAAAAGCTTTTTGAGATCTCAATGCAGCCAGAGTTATTGGAAAAGATCAGATTGTGCCAGGAGAAAATAATGAATGAAGGTAGAGAGTCAATGACGGGAGAGGAGATCCATACTGAGAAAGATGATAAAGGGATAATGAGGTACTCCTGCCGGATTTGGGTTCCGAATGTTCAAGAGCTTAAAGATGAGATTTTGGATGAAAGCCATAGTTCAAGGTATTCCATTCACCCGGGAAGTACCAAGATGTATAGGGATTTGAAGGAGTATTACTGGTGGCCCAACATGAAGAGGGACGTAGCAGAATGGGTAAACAAATGTTTGACTTGGCAAAGGGTAAAAGCAGAGCACCAGAGACCCAGTGGACTCTTACGACCCCTGGAGATTCCCGAATGGAAATGGGAACAGATAGCGATGGATTTTGTTGTAGGCTTGCCAAGGACGAAAGCCAATCACGACGCCATTTGGGTAATTATAGACCGACTGACAAAGTCAGCTCATTTCATTCCTATCAATGAGAGATACACAGTCGATAGACTGGTGGACATTTACCTTAAGGAAATAGTAACGCGACATGGAGTCCCAGCGTCCATTGTCTCAGACCGAGACCCAAGGTTCAACTCCAGATTTTGGAGGAGCTTTCAGGAGTGTGCGGGGACCAAGTTAAATATGAGTACCGCGTACCATCCCCAGACGGATGGGCAGAGTGAAAGGACCATCCAGACACTAGAGGATATGTTGAGAGTCTGTGCAATAGACTTTAAGGGGAGTTGGGATGATCACTTGCCGTTGATCGAGTTTTCTTATAACAATAGCTTTCATGCTAGCATCGGAATGCCGCCTTATGAGGCCCTGTACGGAAGAAGGTGTCGATCTCCCTTATACTGGGATGAAGTAGGAGAGCGGAAGATGCTCGGACCCGAAGTGGTCCAAAGGACCAAAGATATAGTGGATCTTATCAGAGGGCGACTTGTAGCAGCCCAAGACAGACAGAAGAAATATGCAGACCTAGCCCGAAAGGACAAGGAATATGAAGTAGGGGACTTAGTACTGCTAAAGGTATCCCCTTGGAAGGGATTAATGAGGTTCGGAAAGAAAGGAAAACTAAGCCCAAGATACATTGGACCTATTGAGATATTAAGACGGACTGGAAAGTTAGCTTACGAGCTAGCCCTACCCCATAATTTGCAACAAGTTCATAATGTGTTCCATGTGTCAATGCTAAGGAAGTATCATCGGGATGCCAGACACATAGTGGAGTACGAGCAGGTGGATATGCAGCCAGATCTAACTTATGTGGAGAAGCTAGTAAGGATTATAGATAAGAAGGAGTAGGTGCTTCGGAACAAAGTGATCAAGCTAGTCAGAGTACTATGGCAGAATCATAATGTGGAAGAATCAACTTGGGAACTAGAGAGCACAATGCTAGAAAAGTACCCCCATTTGTTTCCTGTTTGATTCCGGGACGGAATCCTTTTAAGGAGGGGAGACTGTAATAACCCCCAAAATTTTCAACTTTTTGTAACCCTTGTGAATAGTGTTTTAGCTTAATGAGAAAACTTTTCATGCCACACTATGTAGGGGTTCTGTTATGGATATTCTGGGATATTATTAGTACTCTATGTAGTATATAAGTGTATGTAAAGATCGTCAGAATCCAATTCCGAATACTTTGGTTTTTCCCGGAAATCCACTAGATACGGAGAGAATTGAGTATAAGGTAACAGGATAAAAAGGATTTAAATTAAAAGATTATGATAGAGGATCATAAAAAGAAATATAATGTATTGAGAAAGGTTAAGGGAACCTAAGTAATAAGATCCCGGGTATGATCCTTCAAACGATAAACGAAAACGAAAGTTAAGCGAACCGTATAACAGATCAGCGGTCATTAGGCAAACAATTAGGAAGTTAATCAAAGGGATTAGAGAGGATGATGTCACCCAACCAATGAGAAGGGGACAAGGAGGGGAGAATGACATCATGAGGATGACACAAGCATGACATGGGAAGGAAGGAGGTGTGGTTGAATGAGAACCACACAAATTCAAGGGCAACAAGGTAATTGACTAAATCAAACACAAAAACAAATCAACCAAGCCAAGCAAAATCATTTTTCATCAAAATCAAAAAAAGAACCAAGGCTTTGTTCTTGAGAGCTCTCGGCTTTTTACTATTCAAAAGGGCAAGAAATTCAAAATCAAAGATCCAAGCTTCCTAAATTGGTGAGTTAATTCCCTAATCATCTTCATGCTTAATTAGGGCTATATTATGAGTTTAAGCCATCAATTCCTTCTCAATCTTCTTCATTTAATCAAAGAAGAAGACTATGAATAGTGTTTTCAAGTTTTTAACTTGAAGTTTTTCTTGTTTTCCTTGAAGATCCAAGCATTCCTAAGACTTCTCAAAGCTTCTTAAGGCTTCCTAGCTCCTCCCACCACTTCAACGAAGGTATATCATCTCCAAACCCTAGATTCCTATGTATTATAAGATGATTTTGATTAGTAGGGTGATTTTGTAGCTTGATGTTGTGATTTAGAGTTTGGGATTTGAAATGGTAGTGAAATGGAATGGTAAATGTTGTTGTTTTGATTAAAAGAACTTAAGTATGATTAAAGTTAAGCTTAGGCATAAGTATGACTGTTAAAATTGAATTGGTTGGGGTTTTTATGATGTGATAAGGACGGATGTTGGTTGTATGTTGGATTTGAGATTGAATTGGGATGGTTTTGAATGGTTTAAAATTGGGAAATCGCGTAAACATAGCCATCGTAACATCCGATTTTCTTTAGACTGTTTTTGTGCATAACATTAGGACCCGAGAACCCCCTGCTAGATTATGACCATTGCCATGTTTAGATAGCTCATGTTACGAGCTTCGTTTTGATATGTAGTTCGTTCGATTCCGATGCACGGTTCAGGAGAAACGACCATTTCAAGTAACGGCGTTTCACGAAAGAAACTTTTCCCCTCGCCTTACTTTGAAACAAAGGTTAAAGACCAAAAAGGGTTAATTAATGGATGAAACATTTATGGTAAGTGTGTTAGGCAGTTGGTAAGACACTCGCGAAGGAATCGCCTTAAAACTCGTAAAGGTTAAATTATTAAAAATGGTGGAGCCGAGGGTACCCGGGTGACTTAAGCAAATCAGTAAACGCAAAATAAGCGTTAGAGTCTAAGTTAGTTAAAGTATAGATTTACAAGTGACTTTGGTTTAATTCCAACTTACTTGTTGTTTATAGGTTACCAGACTCGTCCCGAGCCTTTTATCACCCCAAGTCGCTCAGGCAAGTTTTCTATCCGTTATAACTGTTGTTGTGATGTAATGGTGTATATGCATTATCTTGTGATAAATGCATGTTGGTTAATTAGCAAATTCTTGCGATATAATGTAGCATGTGATATGGTATATATGCATGCCTGTTTCGTATTCTTGATTATATATCTGTTGGTTCAATGCTTATAGTTGCATAATACCTATGCTAGAAATAAGCAGTATTTGAGTTTACCCTTAGTATAGGGACCCAAAAGGTGGAAATATTTTCTAAACCGGGAGTCGAGGATCCCGAGTAGATTTTGTATATATGTATATAAATATATATATATACTTATATATATATATGGTTATAGTTTTCAAAACTATTAATCGAATAAGGTTTATTCGATAACCTTATTTTTATTATTGAATATTATTTCACATATTCATTCGAGGGCTTATGACTCGTTTATATTATTTATTGAATAATATTTGAATATTCATTCGAGGGCTTATATCTCTTTTATATTATTTATTGAATAATATTTGAATATTCATTCGAGGGCTTATGACTCTTTTATATTATTTATTGAATAATATTTAAATATTCATTCGAGGGCTTATGACTCAGTTTATATTATTTAATGAATATTATTTGAATATTCATTTGAGGATGTATGACTCCTTTATTTTATTTAATGAATATTATTTATAATATTCATTCGAGGTGTTATGACTCCGCTTATTACTACAATATATTCTTTATTTTATTAAAGAATAAGTTGTCAATAATCAAACTTATTTTCGATTATTCAAATAAAGATAGTACTTTCGTATAAGTATATCTTTGGTTATTTAATACTCGTTTCAAGTATAAGTTTTAATACTTTTACTTCAATTATTTTTATAAAAATTATTCTTTATGGGAATATTATTTAAATAATAATATTCAGACATTTTCTAAATATTCTGGGGACTGATTTACTTCATTAAATCAGCTTTACTCCAAACACTCTTTAAAGTGTTTTCGAGTCTTCAAAAATGATTTTTAAAAAAAGTTAGAGCGGATCCCAGAACTCATTTTTATATTTAAGATCTTCCTTTTCAAGAGGATTTAAATACTCGCTCAAAACCTGAGGGATCCGGCTCTGTGGTGTATTTTATATTCGCAACACGGTTGCAGTTTTGGTAAATGAATTGATTACTTACCCAACGTTCGGGAAGTAAGTCCATCTATTGAGTCGGCATAAGCAACATGGGCTCAGTGGGCGTCCATGATAGTGTAAGTGGCTCAGTGGGAGTCCATCAAATGCATAAGTGGCTGAGTGGCAGTCCAGCATAAGGTCCTATTACGACCAGGGTGATGACCAGTGGGGAATTCGTCTATCTACTAGTAGGAAAGGTTACTTATGGGTATCTTTGCCTGATCAGCAAGATATCTGGTTTATGCCAAATTCTTTTCCTTTCCAAATTTATTGGATATTGCAATTCTGTTCATACTTTACATGACAGAGGTTTTCAGGAAATTGTATAAAGAAGATGTATATGTGGATATATATATATATATATCAGAACTTAATGAAGTATGTCATAACTTCATTTCCTTTAATAATATTTCAAAGGTTTAATCTATTCAAATCTTGTATTGTAGTCTCATCTATGTGATGAACTGGTAAAAGCTCATTATACTTTGAACAGTGGTAGTTCAAGTAGCTTTATAAATGATATAAGTATAGTGAAGTATTTGGTAACTTCATTCCTTATTTCTACTTATATCTAGTAAGTAATTATCTTACGTTTGATAAAAGATTCTAGTAAGTATCCATTTAGATACTTATATTATTGTTATCACTACATATTATCTTGCGAGCTATAAGGCTCACTCTTGCTTTATTTCTTCATCACACAACAACAGTTAGGAAAGATGGCCAGACTCCAGCAGACTCAGCGCAAGCGCGTGGGAAGCGTCCCGCGTCTTCCCGATGATGTTGTAGCTGTTATAGCTGCAGAGGTAGATCTATTGTAGATCAGACCATCTACTTTTGAGAATCAATTATGTATAATTATAACTTATGGCAGATAATGGCAATTAACTGTAAATTTATCAAGTAATCATTTTGGGTTGTAATAACTTTTAAATTGTGGATTCAAAGACTTGTACTTATTTCAATTTCATCTCTGAGACTATAACGGGTGGTGGTGTGTGTTAGTGTGGGGTCACAGCATAAGGTTATTATTATTAATTAAGTGAAGTGATATTGTGGAAAGAAAGACCGTGACGACCCGGATCCCCGACCCCGGATCTGGGGGTGTTACACAAGCTTTAAAACTTTCTGGTGGATTAGAAAGTATCCACCAAATATATATATATATATATATATCAGTTTGAGAACTCTGTGAAGCTTTTAATGGCTCACAGCTGCTTTACAAGTAGAACAAACAAACTACAGAGAAATCCTTACAGAATACGGCTTGATATATTTCTCTGTAAAATGTATTTGCTTCGTTAGTTATTCTACTAGCTACACTTGTTTTATATATCACCAAGTTTACATGACAGTAGGAGAAGATAATAAAAGAAAACATATCTAGTCTAACTCCATGCTGCTTCACTACTCTATTCCAGTATCTTTGAATATCTTCACATTTGCATGGAAATGGTAATGCTTCTTTGTTCTCAAAATCCTGCTTAACAGGCTGCCACATTCCTTTTACAAACACACAACGCATGTGACTTCGTTGTCACTGTCAACAGCTATTTTGAATTTGATCATCCGTCAGGACTATGTTTGTCATCCGTCGGGAACTTTGTTGATCATCCGTCGGGAGTCTTGTAGATCATCCTTCGGGAGTCTATTTGCCACTTGACTCTATTTCACTTATACATAATTACAAGACATCTCATATTTATAATTAGTCAACCTATTCTGTATATCAATCTAGTAGTCAACATAACTTATACACTCCTACAAAATCTACACATTGTTGCTTGTAGAAATGTGCTACAATCTTATTGTTACATAAGCTACAATCTCGATGGATGTCAAATTATCATCCGTCGGGACTATAAAGTTCATCCGTCAGGATTATATTAGATCATCCGTCGAGAGCTACAAAATTTCACTAATTTAAATCTACTAAGGTGTTTTGTTTAACTTATCATCAAGTTCACAACATATTCCTAACAATCTCCCCCAATTTATGTCTACTGGAATTGTAGCCATAAATTAAGAGAAACTTGATGATAACAAAACCTCCTAAAAATACAGATTAAAAGGTGGTAGATAAAACTGATAAGTGCTACAATATTTATTGAAAAATGAACAAAACAAAATGTACAAATAGTTCTCACAATCATTTTCATGATGCTCCTCTAGTCTGAGCAGATGATTCTATTTCCTTGATTGTCTGGATTTCTTCCCAAGCTTCCTGTTATTTTCTTCTATTTGATTCTGGAGTTGTCTGTGAAATTCAAGTTCATCAGTTTCAGATAGATCCAACATTTCTTGCATTTCCAATAGCGTCTCATTGCTAGAGATACTCAATTGGTCATCCAGTCTGAAGAATCTTTTAACTCCCTTATCATCCATGAATTCCATCAGCCAGTAAGGCCTTAAATGCACTCTCTTTCCTGTGAAGGGAATTGATAGAGTTTTTGGAAGTGCATCTTTGGCTTTATTACTCCTTAGCTCTTCAATCTTCTTTAGAACCAATCTCCTTGCAGTCACATTAAATCCAAAGTTCTTCTTAAAGGATGAGTAGATTTTTATTAGTACAAAACAACTTTCTTCAAGAATCCTGTGAAGAGGCCATGTGATTTCCCTCCCTCCCTTGTACTTGAATACCAGCCTTTCAGGAAGATGTCTGTGAGCATCAATCCCTCTTACTTCCTCCAATTCATCCAAGTAGAGGTTCAAATCTGAAAACTCCTTAATATCACATATATACAAAAGATCTTCCTTATTGACTGTGGGTTGAACTTTGGTTAGGGTCTTGGATCTAAGAGTCACAGGCTTCACTTTCTTGGTTGCTCTAATCTTTTTCTTCTTTGACTTGTTGAAGATAGGTAAGTTGAGTTCAGGAATTGGCATACTTTCCCAGTCTATTGGCTCATCCTTGGGAATAATAGGCTCTCCGTGAAAGTTCTTTGTTGGATCCACCTTGAATTCCTCATGCACCACTGAGGGCTTGGATGTTTGAGTTGAAGTTGTAGACTGTTTGGGAATGTAGTCTTCCATTTCCTCATCATTGAAGTCCAATTTTCTTTTAGAATGAAGCTTGTATCTGAATTTTCTTTTCTGTGGAGGTTCATTTTACATTTGTTGATCTTGAGCTTCAGTAATCACAGGTGGTTTTTCAGAAATCTCAGTTGTAGATTTGACAGTTTGAAGTTTGGCCAAGATAGCAGCTTGCTCCTTCTTTTGTTTGAGCTTCTTAGCATCTAAGGCAGCCTACTTCTTTTCTTGCTTGATCCTTTCTTTCTCTTCCTTCTTAGCTTCTACAAACAAAGGGTGTCCAGGCACCACACGGATTTCTTTTCCATTCCTGTAGATTTTGGCAATTCTCTTCTTTTGAGCTGAATCAGATGGATCTTTATAAAATGTAATTGACCTTGCCAATAGCTTCTTTTCATCTGGCCTAGGTGACTCAACCATAAGATCCACATGATTTTTGTTTGAGAACTTTGAATAGTTCCTTTTATGCTTCAGAATTAGATTGGCTTTTGGAGATTTGATGCATGAGGTTTGGCCTTTTTCCAAGCTACCTAGACTCATTTCATTCACAGAAATTTGTTTGACTTGAGAATGATGATGAAAAGTCTTGTCTGGTTTCTGTAGCTGACCAAATTTCTTCTGAATGTCTGCATCAATCTTCTTCCATTTTTCATCTAGTTCCCTTTCAGCTGCTGCTACATCAATCTTTGTCAGTTTATCTTTTGATTCCAGTTTTGCTGCTGCTAGATTGATGATATCAATGTTATCCATAGTTGGTGGCTTAGTGAAAGCAATTGCTGGCACAATTACTTTGATGACTTGAATGTTGAGCTGTTTCTCCCCCTCACTTGATGAACTTTTTTCCCCTTTTTGTTAGCATCAAGTTGTTGAGAAGAAGGGAGTTTTGCAGCCACCAACTGTTGGAGCAGAGCAGTCTGAGCTTCTTGATTTGCAAGTATGTTGGCCACTGACTTCTCCATATTAGACAACCTAGAGTCCATGGCCTCAACTTTTTTATTTAAATTAGCTTCTTTCCTCAATTTCTGAGCTATCTCAGTCATGGTGGTTCCAGGAAGTCTAGCATCTAACCTTGCTATGAAATCCTGTTTGACATCAGAAATTTCTTACTTTATTTCATCCATACTTTGACTGTGTTGGAGATCTTGAATCTTGTGCAGCTGTAGAGCTTCAAGATGTGTTGTAAGTAACCTTTTAGTGCTGGCACTTGTGGATGCTGGAATGGTTGATTGGGTGTCATGAATAAGCTTGAATAATGTGGATTGGAGATGTGAATATGAACACTCTTTGGTTAGCATCCAGGAAGGAATGTATGCATCTCCCCCTATGCTCATGCTATCATCCTCATCATCCCCACCATCATCCCCAAAAGAGTCTTTAGCCAGTTCAAACTCACTGTCAGTTGTAGATGGTATAGCAGTGATTACATCCTTTTCCCTTTGTAGAGAAGCAGTTGTATGCACTAGGTTCAACATCTTCTCAGCATCTTCATTGCCCTGTTCAGCTAGAGTTTGATAAGCTGAAACAAGATGAGTAAATGTCTCAGCATCCAGGGAGATAGAATCTATGACAACTTGGTATTCTTGCTGAAATAGTCTCTTCCTTTCTACATCATTGACATTCATTGACTCACTAACAATGGTGTCCACCCTTATAACTTCTGTACCTGCATTTCCTTCATGATCTCTCTTTTGTTGCATCAAGGGCTCCCCTTGGCTCACCACCCTCACACCCTCACCTTCACCTTCTAAGGTGGGACTCCTCTCACTCTCTTTTGCCAGGCTGGAAGAAATATCCTGCATGAGTTTACTTTTTTCCTCTCCTTTTTCCTGGGAGCAACCCAGCCTCTCACTCATTTCACTCCCTTCCCTCAGTCCTAAGAGTGATTGTACAACTACTAACTCATCTACAGAAGTCATAATTGTTGAATTTTCAGTGTGTGTAGAGAGTACCGATGGATAAGGAACATCCATCGGGATAGTAGTTAGGCTAGCCGACGGATGACTGCTGTTAGGCACATCCGTCGGGATACAATCACTAACCAACGGATGAACAATATCCATCAGAATATAAGAAATGAATGAGTTTGGAGTGGAGGCTATTGTAAAATCTGTGCATATTGATGAAAATTTAGGCACATATGTCTCAATAGATCCTGAAAGAATTGGCAAGTGAGCCAACAAATCATCTAAAAGATTATGCTCACTTGCACTAGATTTTGGCTTCCACAACAAAGTTAAAGAAGGGGAATCAGGAATTGATGTGTTAATCATATCCACATCCAGAGAATTTATGGGGGAGTTTGGTGTTTGAGGTGCTTCTATTACTAAAGATTTTGGCTGTGACTCCAAATTAATTGGAGCCACATCAAGCTAAATTTGAGATGGTGCAGTGATTGAGTCTTTTGCTCTAGTTTGCACTGTGTGTTCCCTGTGCCTCCCCAAGAGTTTTGGATCTCTTCTTTCTGGCATAAGTTTGAGGTGAACTTGTGTCCCTTACTCTCTTGGCCTGTGCTCCTGGTTGGGAGCTTGTTTCAATAGCAACATCCTTTTGGGAGGATGAAGCTAGAATTGTGCTAATTTCCTTATTAATCACCACAGTTTGTTGGGAAACTGTGGTGTGGCTAAGCTTGGATGCACTCACCTCTCCAACCTTATCCTTAGGGTTTCTTTGATTTTCACCCTGTCCCTTACCCAACTCACTACCCTGCACACTCCCCTCTTTAGGTTTGGTAGATTTTGCAATTGGTTTCTTTTGAGAGAAACCAGAGGGGGCTTTCTTTGTTTTGGATTTTGAAAATTTTGATTTGGTAGCTTGGGTAGGCATCTGTTAGGTCATTGACACAGATGTCATAGATATACTTAAAGACAAATAAATTTATAAGGTTAGAAGAGTAGAGACAGTGGTGCTTACTTCACTTACCTGAGGGCCCTCCATGATTGGAAAGTAGAAGAGGGGCACCTCTTTATGGTGACTTGCTCTATTGAGATCTGCAATGATTCTCCTTTCTTGAATCCAATAATTCAGTTTATTGGTTGGGTTCACAATAGAAATATTCTCAATAAGATGATTAGCAATCATCATAAAGAATCTAGCATAATAGACACTTTTACCTCTCTTATTAACTTCCCCTAACTTATAACTTAACTCAAACATGATCATGTCACTGAAATTAAAGTATTTATCAGTAACTAGCATATAAAGCATGTTAAGCATGACAATATTAACAGAATCAAAATTACTTACTTTACCAGAATACACTTTGGTAACTACATCACACAAATAACTCCACTCTTTTCTAAGACCTAGCCTCCTAATCTCACTTAACTTAGAGGTAGAGAGAGCATAGCTAATAGAATTAAGCATGGTAACTAAATTAACATCTGTGTGTAGAACAGTAGTAGTGTTATCTGGAATTTTAAAGCATGCTTTGATAATGTCACTATTAATGCAATGCTCCTTACCTTTGATGGTGAGCGTTATGGTTTAGTCTGAAGACTGGTACATAGCAGTTGTCCACATCTCCTCCATAACTTCACAGTAGATTGTGGATGATTCCAGCATAGCATAATTGAGTTTGCAATTTTTCACAAAATTCATCATTTTGTGAAAGTCTCTAGATGTTGGAATTTCCTTGTTCACAAGAGCTGCAAAGTTGTTCTTTTCATAGATGAATCCAGACTGAGACATGATTTTGACTACTGGTGCCATTGTTAAAGTAGAGAATTTTTCAGAGAGAGAGAGTATTTGCTTTGGAGAAGAAGAGAGTTAGAGCAATTTATTTGAGAATGATAAAAGAAAAGAATGAAAATGAATTTTGCTTTTATACTGTCTCAGAAATAAACTGTCAAAAGTAATAAAGTGAAATAAAGTAACCAATCAAAATAGCCCAAAATAGCCGTTTAAAATAAATAAACTGTCAAAATTCTGTCAATTATTCGTCGTGTTATACTTACAGACTGTAAGTATATCCGATGGATAATGTTCAGAGTTCCAACGGCTAAGATTGAGAAAATTCGACGGATGAGAATAAAACAATTATCCGTCAGATATACAATAATCCAGAAAAGTAATTGATTTTTATTAAGAAATTCTATTCTGATGGATGATCAAACTCGATGGATAATGAGCATCCGTCGGGATTTAAATTTTGACTTAGCCAAAATTTCATCTAATCAAAAAAATTAATTAAGTTTCTGGCTGCATCATAACTTGCAAGAAAATATCTGAAATGATTTAAGAATAATTAAGCATACCTAACTCACTTACCAACCTAGAAAAGGTGGAGTAATCAAGTGGCTTGGTAAAGATATCTACAAGCTGCTTTTCACTTGGAACAAAATGAAGTTCCATAGTACCATTCATCACATGTTCTCTAATGAAATGGTCCTTTATGTCTATGTACTTTATTCTTGAATGTTGTACAGGATTCTCAGTGATGGCAATTGCACTTGTGTTATCACAAAAAATGGGAATTTTGTCCACTTGTAGACCATAGTCCAACAATTGGTTTTTCATCCACAAAATTTGTGCACAGCAACTACCAGCAGCAATATATTTAGCTTTAGCTGTAGAAGTAGAAACTGAATTTTGCTTTTTACTGAACCACGACACAAGCTTATTTCCTATAAATTGGCAGGTTCCTGTTGTACTTTTTCTATCAATTTTACAACCTGCATAATCTGCATCTGAATAACCAGTTAGATCAAAACCAGAATCTCTAGGGTACCAAATGCCAAGTTTTGGTGTTCCCTTGGGATATCTGAAAATTCTCTTAATAGCTACTAAATGAGATTCTCTAGGATCAGCCTGAAATCTAGCATAAAGACAGGTAGCAAACATTATATCTGGTCTACTAGCTATTAAGTACAGAAATGGGCCAACCATACCCCTATAGCTTGAAATATCTACAGATTTTTCAGTAGTGTTTAATTCAAGTTTAGTTGCAGTAGCCATGGGAGTTTTTGCAGATGTGCAATCCATTATATCAAACTTCTTTAAGAGATCATAAATATATTTGGTTTGACTAATGAATATTCCATCACTAACTTACTTAACTTGTAAACCAAGAAAGTAAGTTAATTCTCCCATCATGCTCATTTCATACTTACTTTGCATCAGTTTGGCAAGCTTTTTGCAAAGTTTTTCATCTGTAGAGCCAATATAATATCTTCTACATAAATTTGAATAAGTATACTAGAGCCATTAACAATTCTGAAGAATAAAGTTTTATGAACAGTACCTCTTGTGAAGTGATTTTCCAAAAGAAACTTTGATAAAGTGTCATACCAGGCTCTAGGTGCTTGCTTCAATCCATAAAGTGCTTTCAAAAGATAGTAGACATATTATGGAAAATTTGGATCTTCAAAACCAGGAGGCTGACTGACATAGACTTCCTCCTCCAAATCTCCATTCAGAAAGGCACTTTTGACATCCATTTGATAGACCTTGAAATTGGCATGAGCTGCATACGCTAAGAAAATTATGATGGCTTTAAGTCTTGCAGCAGGAGCAAAAGTTTCATCAAAATCTATTCCTTCTTGTTGACAGTAGCCCTTAGTAACCAATCTAGCTTTGTTCCTGACCATTATGCCATTTTCATCCATCTTGTTTCTGAATACCCACTTGGTGTCAATTGGATTCTTTCCTTTAGGTTTTGGTACCAGCTTCCACACCTTGTTCCTTTCAAATTGGTTTAGCTCCTCCTGCATAGCTAAAACCCAATCAGGATGCAACAAAGCTTCTTCTACCTTCTTTGGTTCTTCCTTGGAAAGAAAGCTGCTATGTAGATATTCTTCTTGAGTTGCTTTCCTTGTTTGAACTCTAACAGATGCATCGCCAATGATGAGCTCAAAAGGGTGATCTCTAGTCCATTTTCTTTGTTGAGGTAGATTAGCTCTAGATGAAGAGGCCTCATTATTGTCTTGACGTGTGACTGAGTTTTGATTATGAGAAACTCCCCCTGAGCTTATGAATCTTTGATTTGAGAAAGGGGTACTATCTGTAGGTGATCTATTCTGACTCTCAGCTTCTCTCATTATTCCGACGGATGATACACTTTGTATCTCGACGGATGAAGTTGATTGTCTTCCGACGGATGAGGCAGATTGTCTACTGACGGATGAAGCATTTTATAACTCGACAGATATTGAATTATGTGTTTCATTAGTTGTAGATTTTTCTGTATTATCCATAGCCAATGTCTCTTGATCATTTTCATCATCACTGTCATCACTAACCATCTCCACATTATCAAACTTGAGGCTTTCATGGAAATCTCCATCTTGTAGTCCTTCAATATTTTTATCATCAAACACAACATGTATGGATTCTATAACAATGTTGGTTCTTAGATTGTAGACTCTATATGCTTTTCCAACAGCATATCCAAAAAGATTCCTTCATATGATTTAGCATCAAACTTTCCATGTTGATCAGTTTGATTCCTTAAGATATAATATTTGCAGCCAAAGACATGAAGAAAATTTAGAGTTGGCTTCCTATTCTTGAACAATATGTAGGGTGTCATGCACTTTTCTTATTTAACCAAAGAGATATTCTGAGTGTAGTAGGCAGTATTCACAGCTTCAGCCCAAAAATATGTTGGTAACTTTGATTTTTCAAGCATTGTCCTTGCAGCTTCAATAAGAGATCTGTTCTTTCTTTCCACTACTCCATTTTGTTGTGGAGTTCTTGCTGCAAAAAAATTATGCATAATCCCATTCTCTTCATAAAATAATCTCATCACAAAATTCTTGAACTCAGTTCCATTATCACTCCTGATTCTTCTTACTTTAAAGTCAGGATGATTGTTGACTTGCCTTATGTGATTGATGATGATTTCACTAGCTTCATCTTTGGACTTTAGAAAATATGTCCAAGAGAACTTTGAGAAATCATCCACAATTACTAGGAAAAATCTTTTTCTTGATATGGATAACACATTGACTGGTCCAAACAAATCCATGTGCAATAATTGCAAAGGTTCTTCAATTGTTGAATCAAGCTTCTTTCTGCATGATGCTTTGATCTGCTTTCCTTTCTGGCAGGCATCACACAATCCATCCTTAGTAAACTCCACTTGAGGAATACCTCTAAGCAATTCTTTCTTGACAAGCTCATTCATGGTCTTAAAGTTTAGATGGGACAGTTTCTTGTGACATAGCCAACTTTCATCTTGACTTGCTTTACTGAGAAGACAAGTTATTGATTAACGCATTTGATGAGTTGAAGTCAGCTTAGTACACATTTCCTTTTCTCACTCCAGTGAGAACCACTTTGTTTCTCTTTTTGTTTGTCACAACACAGGCTTCTGAATTGAAAGTAACTGAGTTGCCCTTATCACAAAGATGGCTGATACTCAACAAATTATGCTTGAGACCATCCACTAGGGCAACCTCTTCAATGATGACATTATCTTTTGAAATCAAGCCATATCCCACAGTATAACCTTTGCTGTTATCTCCAAAAGTAATACTTGGGCCAACTCTTTCCTTGAACTCAGTGAGCAGGGTAGAATCTCCACTCATGTACCTTGAGAAACCACTATCTAGATACCAAAGATTCTTCCTATTTCCTTGCACACATCAAAATCAAATCAAGTTGATTTTGGTACCCAAGTTTTCTTGGGTCCTTCCTTGTTAGCTTTCTTCTTTGGTTTATTAGGTTTGATCTCATTTGATTTGGGAATTTATGATTCATCCTTAGTCATTTGAGTTGGACCTTTGAAACCAGTCATTAAAACAGAATTATCATGCATGTTTTGATTAACAGGAAAATGCATGCTATTTGCAAACATGTTATTCCAGTAAGGCATGCTAAATGGCATTTGAGGCATACTAAATGCAACATAATAAGGATTAGGTGCAAATGACATATTAGAAAATTGTACATTCATATTCTAAGTAGACATAACATTCATAGGCATGGTAGGCATGGCAGTAATGTTGGGAAAAGAAGAGGATGCAGACATGGGAGTAGGCATGGCAAGCTTGCAACTAACAGACAGATGATTAACACTACCGCACTTAACACAGATTTTTCTTGGTGCATATTTATCAGGTGTGTAGTTGTTATGTTTGTTAATTCCTACTTTCCCATTTCTATTATTTTTCTTTTTAGTTTCTGTTTTAACCTCAATCTTTTCTAATCTGTCATTCAATTTCTTGATAGACAGATGACCAACATTTACTTTCTTTTCTTTTCTGGCTTGACTTGATTTTACTGGAATAAAGTTCTTAGAAACTGATCCATATTTCTCATTCAACTTAGCTAGCTTAGCTTTGCTAACTGGTTTACTCACAGCCGGCGGATGTGGCTCCTTGTCACTCGACGGATAATCCTATTGATTATCCGACAGATGATTTTCATCATCCGTCGAGTCTATATATGTAAACAATCCTTCAACCAAATTGGACTCAAGCTTCTCTTTACTCTTCTTCCAAGCTGCATCACAAAAGGACTCAATACCTTGAACTTTAGTGATTTGAGCATGAACATCTCTAGATGATTTCCATGCCTTAATCACTTCTTGTTCTCGTACAAGCTGCTTCTTTAAAATCTCTTATTTCTTCAAGGACTCAGTTAATTCATCCTTAGCAATCTTACACTCAATTCTCAATCTATCAAATTTAATAAACTGAGACTCTAGCAAATTATTCCTCTCACCTAAAAATAAATTATTTTCTTTAATTTTAGCATTTTCCTTGGTGAGGGACTTAAGTGTAACACGCAGGTGATATAATTCTTTGGACATGTCATTTATTGCATCATTACATTCAACTTTAGATAAATGTGCTAGGTTAGTGGTGATTACCTGATTACTTAAAGAACTTATTTTTGTTTCATCAGATTTTTCCATTAGGGCTAGATTGACATAGCTTGTTTCTTCATCTTCATCCAATCCATCTGCAGCCTAGTCATTCTCCTGT
This sequence comes from Apium graveolens, assembly GCF_009905375.1. Taxonomy (NCBI): domain Eukaryota; kingdom Viridiplantae; phylum Streptophyta; class Magnoliopsida; order Apiales; family Apiaceae; genus Apium; species Apium graveolens. The sequence goes on from NC_133655.1 coordinate 82,214,309, forward strand.
GTGATGAAAGCCCTTTCCTTTTGTTTGAGCAACTCAAAGTATTTCTGTTTATAATCAACAGGCTCAAACTTCTTTTTGCTGGAATCAAACTTTCTACATTCACTAGTAAAATGACCCGCCAAGCCACATTTGAAACACTTGAATTTTGACTTATAAACCATGTTTCTGTTTGGATTAGCTGCTCCAAAATTCTTCTTGAATCTGAGCTTGGTAAATCTTATGGATAAGAATTCTAGATGTTCATCACTATCATCCATGTCATCTTGGCTCAATTGATCTTCATTTTCAGCTACCAGCCTTTTACCCTGGCTTTCACAGACCTTTGATGTAGACTCAATAGCTTCTACCTTCATTTCTTTCTCCTTCTCTAACTTATCAACCAGTGCAATAGACCCTCGTTTCTTCCATCTTTTCTCCATCCTCTCATCTTGCTCTATTTAAAGCTCATAGGTTTTCACAGTCTCTCTAAGGTGAACTCCTTGTAATCCTATGAATTTCTCAATGAGACTGTCATTGGCTTCCACTCCTTTGGAAGAGATCTAAGGAACTTGAGGTTAGAGTCTTTTGTTTGATAGACTCTTCCATGCAACTTCAGAGCATTTTGTAGCTTTTGAAATCTACTAAATATATCAGTGAGAGACTCACTTTCTTCACAGTGGAAATGCTCATATTGCTGAATCAGTAGCTGCATCTTGTTCTCCCTTACCTGCTCAGTACCATCACAGATAATTTTGTATTATGTCCCAAACCTCTTTGGTTGTTTTACAATTAATGATGTTATCAAACATATCACCATCAACTCCATTGAACAATATATTCATGGCCTTCTTATCCTTCCTGACTTGCTCAATATCAGGGTCTGACCATTCATGCCTAGGTTTTAGAACAAATGGCTCATTGCCAGTTGCAGCTCTCATTGGTACATGATGATCTCTCTCTATGCAGTCCACATAGGCCTCATCTTGGGAAAGAGATGTAGGTGTATCTTCACCTTCCAGTGGTGATAATTATCTTTGTCCAGAAATGGAATTTTAACTCCAACATCCTTTTTGTTCATCTTGTTGTTTGTTTTGATATTTACACTCTTTTTAATTCAAGAGCTTGCTCTGATACCAATTTTTATTCCCTAACAATACAACAAGAATTACAGAAGGGGGGTTGAATGTAATTCTGGCTTCTTTTCAAGATTTTAAAATAGTTCTAACTTAATACATATAACAGTGTTTGATTTGCTTTAGTGCGGAATAGAAAGATAATGGAAATCAAAACACTAAGTAATAAAACACAAGATTTAAAACTTTTTGGTTGATTAGAAAGTATCCACCAGAGATGTTGTGAATATGTTGTGTACTTGATGATTACCTAAACAAAACATCTAAGTAAATTTTACTTAGTGAAATAATGTAGCACTCGACGGATAAGAATTATAGTCCCGACGGATAACTCGTTTTAGTCCCGACGGATGAGTAACTTATTATCCATCGAGTGAGTAGCTTATGTAATAATAAGTTTGTAGCACAGTGTTGTATGAACCTTTGTATAGAATCTGTAGTAGTATATAAGTCATGTTGACTTTAACTAGATATGCAGAATAGGTTGATTAACTGTACATAAGCAATGTCTTGTAATTCTGTATAAGTGAAATGAAGTCAAGTGCCAAAATAGCTATTAACGGATGCTTAACAAAGCTTCGACGGATGATCAAATGATTTTCAACGGATGTTTAAAATAGCAGTCGACGGATGATCAAGTAAGTCATCGAGGGATGATCTAAAAGTCGACGGATGATCATATCAAGATTCAAACATCAGTTGAACAGTGAAAGTTGACACACAGTCGTCGAGTTGGATACAAACACACTGTGGAAGCCCATTAACTGGGTAATAGAGGACGAAAAGCAGCAAAGATCAAGACTGTTAGATTTTATATTTATTCAATTCTTTTGACTTTGTAATCTTGGTAATATATAAACCAAGAGAGTAGCAAATAGAAAAACAACTAAGAGAGCTAAGAAACAAACACAGAGAAATCTTTGTAAGCACTATCTTTAGCATTTCCTGTGTTCTTAGTAGTTCTATTTTGTATAAGCAGCTGTGAGCATTTCTGCACACAGAGTCCTCTCGATATATTAAATATATCTCTGGTGGAATTGTTTAAATCCACCAGAAAGTTTTTAAAGACTCTTGTTTTTAATTACTCTTGTTTTGATTCATTAAAGTTTATATTCCGCATTGTGCTAATCAAAACAAATATATCTATAATAGAGTTGAACATTTTTATTTCAAGAAAAAGTTCAAGAATTCCATTCAACCCTCCTTCTGTAATTCTTGCTATATTGTTAAGGGACTAACAATTGGTATCAGAGCAGGCTCTTAATCTACAAAGAGTTTAAAAATCAAAACAATACAGCAAGATGAACAAGAAAGATGTTAGAGTCAAGATTCCTTTTCTTGATAAAGATAATTACCATCATTGGAAGGTAAAGATACATCTTCATATGCTTTCTCAAGATGAGGCCTATGTGGACTGCATAGAAAGAGGCCCTCATGTTCCAATGAGAGCTGCAACAGGAAATGAACCATCTGTTCTGTAACACCCCCAGATCCGGGGTCGGGGATCCGGGTCGTCACGGTCTTTCTTTCCACAATATCACTTCACTTAATTAATAATAATAACCTTATGCTGTGACCCCACACTAACACACACCACAACCCGTTATAGTCTCAGAGATGAAATTTAAATAAGTACAAGTCTTTGAATCCACAATTTAAAAGTTATTACAACCCAAAATGATTACTTGATAAATTTACAGTTAATTGCCATTATCTGCCACAAGTTATAATTATACATAATTTGATTCTCAAAAATAGAATGCCTGATCTACCAATAGATCTACCTCTGCAGCTATAGCAGCCACAACATCATCGGGAAGACGCGGGACGCTTCCCACGCGCTTGCGCTGGGTCTGCTGGAGTCTGGCCATCTTTCCTAACTGTTGTTGTGTGATGAAGAAATAAAGCAAGAGTGAGCCTTACAGCTCGCAAGATAATATATAGTGATAATAATAATATAAGTATCTAAATGGATACTTACTAGAATCTTTTATCATGAGTAAGATAATTACTTACTAGATATAAGTAAAAACAAGGGATGAAGTTGCCAAATACTTCATTATACTTATATCATTTATAAAGCTACTTGAACTACCACTGTTCAAAGTATAATGAGCTTTCAACAGTTCATCACATAGATGAGACTACCAGACAAGATTTGAATAGATTAAATCTTTGAAATATTATTAAAGGAAATGAAGTTATGATATACTTCATTTAGTTCTGATATATATATATCCACATATACATCTTCTTTATACATTTCCTGAAAACCTCTGTCATGTAAAGTATGAACAGAATTGCAATATCCAATAAATTTGGAAACGAAAAGAATTTGGCATAAACCAGATATCTTGCTGATCAGGCAAAGATACCCATAAGTAACCTTTTCTACTAGTAGATGGACGAATTCCCCACTGGTCATCACCCTGGTCGCAATAGGACCTTATGTTGGACTGCCACTCAGCCACTTATGCATTTGATGGACTCCCACTGAGCCACTTACACTATCATGGACGCCCACTGAGCCCATGTTGCTTATGCCGACTCAATAGATGGACTTACTTCCCGAACATTGGGTAAGTAATCAATTCATTTACCAAAACTGCAACCTTGTTGCGAATATAAAATACACCATAGAGCCGGATCCCTCAGATTTTGAGCGAGTATTTAAATCCCCTTAAAAAGGAAGATCTTAAATATAAAAATGAGTTTTGGGATCCGCTCTAACTTTTAAAAATCATTTTGAAGACTCGAAAACACTTTATAGAGTGTTTAGAGTAAAGCTGATTTAATGAAGTAAATCAGTCCCCAGAATATTTAGAAAATGACTGAATATTATTATTTAAATAATATTCCCATAAAGAATAATCTTTATAAAAATAATTGAAGTAGAAGTATTAAAACTTATACTTGAAACGAGTATTAAATAACCAAAGATATACTTATATGAAAGTACTATCTTTATTTGAATAATCGAAAATAAGTTTGATTATTGACACCTTATTCTTTAATAAAATAAAGAATATACCTCAGCAAATAATCGGAGTCATAGATCCTCAAATGAATATTCAAATAATATTCATGAAATAATATAAACTGAGTCATAAGCCCTCGAATGAATATTCAAATAATATTCAATGATAAAATAAAGGAGTCATAAGTCCTCGGATGAATATTTGAAATAATATTCAATAATAAAATAAAGGAGTCATAAGTCCTCGGATGAATATTTGAATAATATTCATTTAATAAAATAAAGAAGTCATAAACCCTCGAATGAATATTCAAATAATATTCAGATAAATAAATAAAAGGGTCATAAGCCCTTGAATGAATATTCATATAATATTCAGATAAATAAATAAAAGGAGTCATAAGTCCCCGAATGAATATTCAAAATAATATTCATTTAATATAAAGGAGTCATACGCCTTCGAATAATATTCGAAATAATATTCAATAATAAAATAAAGTTAAAGTTATCGAATAAACCTTATTCGATTAATAGTTTTGAAAACTATGACCATATATATATATATATATAAGTATATATATATATATTTATATCCATATATACAAAATCTACTTGGGATCCTCGACTCCCGGTTTTAGAAAATATTTTCACCTTTGGGTCCCTGTACTAAGGGTATATGCAAATTACCGCTATCCTCTAGCATAGGTATTATCAACTGAATCAACAGATATATATGGAAAGAATGCGAAACAGGCATGCATATATATATATACCATAGCATCATGCTTCAATATATTGCATCATTTGCTAATTAACCAACATGCATCTATCGCAAGATAATGCAAATACATATATTCATCACAACAACAGTTATAACGGGTAGAAAACTTGCCTGAGCGACTTGGGGTGATAAAAGGCTCGGGACGAGTCTGGTAACCTATAAATAATAAGTAAGTTGGAATTAAACCAAAGTCACTTGTAAATCTATACTTTAACTAACTTAGACTCTAACGCTTATTTTGCGCTTATTGATTCTCTTAAGTCACTCGAGTACCCTCGGCTCCACCATTTTTAATAAATTAACCATTACGAGTTTTAAAGCGATTCCTTCGCGAGTGTCTTACCAGCTTCCTAACACTCTTACCATAATTGTTTCATATATTAATTAACACTTTTTGGTCTTTAACCTATGTTTCAAAGTAAGGCGAGGGGAAATGATTCGTTCGCGAAACGCCGTTACTTGAAACGGTCGTTTCTCCTAAACCGTACATCGGAATCAAACGAACTACATATCAAAACGAAGCTCGTAACATGAACTATCTAAACATGGCAATGGTCATAATCTAGCCGGGAGTTCTCGGGTCCAAATGTTATGAACAAAAGCAGTCTAAAGTAAATCGGACATTACGACGGCTATGTTTACGCGATTACCAATGTTTAAACTACTCCAATTAACCACCAACCAACTCATAACCATCAATACAACAAAACTTCACCGAAACCATACCACATCAGTCCATAATCTCCAAGTTTTTCAACTCAAACAACCACAATCAAGACCTATGAACTATAATCAAGCTTCAATTACCAAAACACTTCCAAATCAAACCAAACTACTAATAATCACAATCCTTCTCATTTCACAAAACCAACCATTAAACTTACTAACAAATAAAGTAAAGGCTAGGGTTTGAAGTTTATACCTTCCTTGGGAGGTGTTAAGTTGCTAGGAAGCCTTAGGGAGCCTCCTACAAGCTTGATCTTTCCAAAGAAATCAAGAATACAAAGTTAGGTTTTGAAGTTTCTAAAAGTCCGATTTAAAGAACTGTAAAAATGAGGGTCTTACCATGATTATTTGGACGAGACTTGTGAACAGGAGTTGTAGGTCATCTCAATACCTTTCTAATGAGCTATAGAACACAATATTTGAGTGAGAAATGAAGGAGATACAGCAGTTTTAGTGTGCTGGTTCTGTTTTGGCCGAGAGCATGAAGAACAATGCCTTGGTTTCTTTTTGATTTTGATGAAAAATGATTTGCTTGGCTTGGTTGGTTTAATTTTTATGTTTGTTTTAGTAAATTACCTAGTTGCCCTTGATTTTGTGTGGTTAAAAAGCCACCACATCTCCTTCCTTCCCATGTCATGCTTGTGTCATCCTCATGATGTCATCCTCCCCTCCTTGTCCTCTTCTCATTGGTTGGGTGACATCATCCTCTCTAATCCCTTTGATTAACTTCCTAATTATTTGCCTAATGACCGCTGATCTGTTATACTGTTCGCTTAACTTTCGTTTTCGTTTATCGTTTGAGGGATCATACCCGGGATCTTATTACTTAGGTTCTCTTAACCTTTCTCAATACATTATATTCCTTTTTATGATCCTCTATTATAATCCTTTAATTTAAATCCTTTTATCCTGTTACCTTATACTCAATTCTTTCCGTATCTATTGGATTTCCGGGAAAAATCAAAGTGTTCGGATTTGGATTCTGACGATCTTTACATACACTTATATCCCATATAAAGTACTAATAAAATCTCAGAATATCCATATTAGAACCCCTATATAGTGTGGCATGAAAAGTTTTCTCATTCAGCAAAAACACTATTCATAAGGGTTTCAAAATTTCCCAAAAATTGGGGTTATTACAGTCTCCCCTCCTTAAAAGGATTCCGTCCCGGAATCAGATAGAAAATGAATTGGGATACTTTCTTAGCATTACACTTTCTAACTCTCAAATAAATTTTCCCACATTGTGGTTCTTCCATCAAACTCTGAATAGTTTGATAACCCTTCTCTTAAGCACTTGTTCCCTTTTCACTCTACAATCCTTCCTGGTTGCTCCATATAGGTTACGTCGGGTTGCATATCTATGCGCTCATATGCCCCTATTTATCTGGCATCTGAATTACACTTCCTTAACACTGATACGTGAGACACGTTACGACCTGCTACATGTTCGGGGTTAGGGCTAGCTCCTATGCTATCCTCCCAATACGTCTTAATATATCCAAGGGTCCAACAATTCGTGGACTTAGCTTTCATTTCTTTCCGAACCTCATCCTTCCTTTCCAAGGAAATACCTATAACAACACTAGGTCCCCTATTTCATACTCTTTTTCCTTTCGTGTCAAATCAACATACTTATCATGTCCATCTTGGGCTACTACCAGCCGTCCTCTGATTAGATCTATCATATCCTTGGTCCTTTGGACTACTGCGGGTCCGAGCATCTTGCGCTCTACAACTTCATCCTAACATAAGGGAGATCGACATTGTCTTCCCTCAAGGATCTCATAAGGCGATACCTCAATACTGACATATGATCTATTGTCGTAAGAAAACTCAACCCGTGTTAAGTGATCATTCCAATTTCTTTCAAGTCTATTGCACGGACTCTCATTATAGCTTTTAGCATTAGAGCTTTTGCTTCTCACTACCCATCCTTTTTCCCAGTTCGTAGTCGCTACTATCTTCCGTTCCTAATATTATACTAGTTATACTTTTGCTCGTTAGCGTTCTATAACCTTTTAATAACCACATCAACCTTAGTATCACGAATGTGTTTCCATTCCGAATACTACCACAACTTTATTACTCCTTTTTCAGCTGTTTCTATTTCCCAAAGTTTGATCAATCATATAGAAGTAAAGGAATTTGTTGAGAGATCACTATGATCATGAACACTTGTTATCTCGCATAGTTAGTACAGAAGGTGGCCAGCCTTTAGTACTTGACAAGCAATTAAACAATAGTTGGTATCCTACTAGGCTTCTATCACACAGATAGACAGTCATTCGGCAATACCTCCCCTTCTGGAAGGGTTGTTCTTCTCAACTTACATGAAATGAAAAGAAGAGAAAAGAACGAACTGAAGAGAATTGTATATATAAAAAAAAATATACTGCCACAAAATATCTGGCTTGGAACCTACCTCTGAACTATAGAGGTTTGTCATAGGAGAACAAAACATATATGTATTTATATCAACATCAAGTATTATAGCATCCTATTTCACATGCCTAAATATTTTTGCTATTCCGTCCATCATTCTATGGACCCATGCTCTTCCTCGAGCTTATACACAATCACCTTTAAAACTCCCTCGACATCGAAAATCGAATCTGGGATCTCATTCTATACATCATCATTACTAGAATTCTATGCTTGCACCGCAACCTTCCTCGTATAATAATACGACTCTCTATTGATAAGAAAGAATAATAATTCACTAGGTAGATACTCTACTTAATTAGTCTATCAATGATAACTTATACACTACCACGACCCGATTAGTGGTACTCAATCTCAACACCCATTCCAATACAACTCTCACGGTTGTAATCAGCTCATTACTCGCAGAATCATTGCTGCCTTACTATGGTCCACCACTGACCTACTGTAGTCATTCATTTTCCATGAAGTCTTAATAGCTAACCATACGGAGTCCATACATCTCGTATCTAATTCTCCTAAGGAGTTAACATAACCACCAATCACAATTCATGAAGAACACTCCAAACTCTGACGTACTTTCATGACATGAAGTAGATAAAATTGCAGAAGAGTTTTAATCAAAGCAACGATAGCAGGTTAATACCATTCTTAATCATATGCCTTAAATAGAAGACTTAACTCAAAGGTTCGTCTAGTCCTTTTTGAAACATGGTCCTGGCTTATCTCAAGATAGGACCTCCTAAGATAGATAGCCCGCTCATGGCGATTACACGAATTAAACCTTTACCAACTACTATTACGGTTGGGTATTGCACAGTCATCAGAAGGAATGTCAATCTTCCAAACCATAATACAACCTTCACAGTTTTAACCATCCTCACTGTATTATTTTGGCACAAGCGCCTATAATTATCCTCTTACCTTTAAAGTGTTGGCCACCTCTTTGGCCTTTCCTGATAGTAAAATTTCCTTACAGTCAATTTCATTTTAACCACTTTCACAAATTTTCTACCCTATTTCCGATCACTGCTTGAGTGAAGATGTTTTCCTTAAAATCTGATAAGTAAAAAAAATCACCATTTTTCCATAAGTTATTGCCTCAGTATTTAGAGGTTAATCATTGTCATGACTGACTCTCAATCATAATTAGAACATCTTTTATCTTAAGTCCTAATTGCCCTGAATAATTTCGACCATTACTGGTTCGATCCATACTTTCTCGTGGTTTAACACGTGCCCCACTTGGCAACACTATAATTACGTCATATTTCCTTTATCCACATTTCTATTCTTGAGAATTTTGAATATTACCTTTCTCCTTGTAAAACCTCTAAGGTTATCCTTGAATCGTTCCTCCTGTATTCCCTAGATACAGGGCTTATCAAAATACCATATACTAATACTAGAATCATTGTCTATATACTTTTGAAAAAATTTCTCCACTGATTCTTTAAAGGTTGTTATTACCTTAATCCTTTCCAATTCATACTGTCAAATTTCATACTATCCCTATTAAGGGTGAAATGCCAACCTTTATGCATTCCCCTAGGATTCATTTTAAGTTACCGATGTTCTATCCTTAATTCCACCTTTGAAAAGGTACATGCATCCATCCATGGATAAACCAAGTCATATATCCTTGATAGATTATCTTCTTCATCATTCCCACCTCGATAGTCTATACCTAACTTCATAATAGCATCCTTATTCAAATTGAGGTCAATCCATATGGCCTCCAAAAGATAACAATGGTCATCCGCTTTTCTTTCCTGATTTGGTAATGATAACATGGATGTTCTGGAAGATATTGGTCATGTTCAACGTGAACTTCTTCTTAATAATTCCTTATTTACTTTTGTTGTTTATCTCAACAGTCACCTCAATGTTGGGATACCTCTCATACCTGGCGTCTCCCTTTCTGAGTATCGAGCCACCGGTCTTACATTTCACATTATTGAAGGTCACTTCCTTCATCCAATTTTCCTACTTTCTTACTTTCTTGTCTCCTTAGTCTATCCGCGTCTTATTATTTATCCTTCGAACTATCTAAAGGTTTCCTTGAATCCTCCCAACTTAAAGGGGATAAAATGTACATAACTCGTATGCCTTCAACCATCAACTTTAACTCATGGTGAATCACCCTCATCCTGACGATTACATACATTTCTATGTCTATTGCTACGAGTCTTTAGGGTTTCCTCATACCCAACTCCCTTATCATACCTCAAACTCTATTGCCTTTATATTCCTTTCCACTTCAGTTTCTTTTTATTTTCCTTTCTCTTATCATTATTTCATGAACTAACACAACATAAGTATTGATTCCAAACATCCTGTCATTCTGGATTCGTGTCCTCAGAACGAATCTTGATAACTTTTACAACTTAGATTCATAATTCATCATACTCATCCACTTTTGTTCTAGCTCCAAAGCTTTTACACTATCTCCTTATCTTTGGGAATTACTTTCCCGAAAACAATTGACTGAACTTAAATCAGTTTACTCTAACCTCTGGCTTCGTGCCTTTCTTGGTCTTTCACCAGCGGGTGGTCTCTCTCTTAGGAGGGTAAGTGATAAAAACAGTCTTTTGTGGTTCGTCAATCATTCAGAATCTCAAATGATTCCTCTATTTCCTTTAGCCAGGCTCTTGCCTCGACTAGGTCAACCTGTTCCTTGGAACTCTGAGAGCTTAGAGACTTAAAGGTCCTGAAAGAATTTCCTATCGCATTGTTTCCTCAAGGTGGTGGTTGGGGATAATAGTCTAAGTTCTATCTAGACAGGTCCATGAATTGCCGTATAGGAGTACCGTCTCAGGTCTCCTTTCCTTACTCGACTTTTTGTTTCCTTAGTATGAAATGTTTCATCCTACTCCCCATAATTGGGGTCATCTTTTAATTTAAAATCCTCATTTTCCACTCCATTATGTCATGGGTTCCTTCTATCTTGATGGCGACCTCCCTGACTATCACGTTCAGGGTTTGCTCTAAATCTTATTCCTCAAACTATGGCTCTCATCTAAGTTCTCATCCTTACGCTCTTGAACTTTCGGAACCCAAATTCTATAGGAATACCTCATTATTCCCTTATCATCTTTCTCTGGCACCGTATGCTCTTTTCCAATAATTCGGTCTCTATTGCAATCTCAAACAGCTTTTCGGTACCGGCTCCGGTTACCTTCACTACTATTTCCAAAATCTCTTATAAACTCTCCCAAAGACATTATCATCTTGAGTCTCTCCTTTTACTAAGGGCATCAGCCACCACATTGGCTTTCCCCGAATGATAAAGAATCTCCCAATCATTATTCTTGATTAGCTCTAACTGCCTCCTCTGGCATATGTTGAGCTCTTTCTACGTGAAAATGTACTAGAGCACTTATGGCTTAGGTAATTCTCGCACTTCTCTCCATACAAGTAGTGCCTCCAATCTTTAGGGTAAAACTATTGCCACGAGCCTAAGCTCATGGGCGGGGATATCGAATTTCATATTACCTTAATTGTCTTGACATGTACGCGATTACCTTACCGTGCTGCATAAGCACGCACCCTAAGCCCTTGTGCGAAGCGTCACTACACTTCACAAAATCTCCTTTTCCATCCGGCAATGCCAGCATAGGGGCCATCACCAACCTCTGCTTCAGTTCTTGAAAGCTGTTCTCGCATTTCTCTGTCCATTCGAACTTCTCAGTCTTATGAGTAAGCCGCGTTAAAGGGGTTACTATCTTTACAAACTTGAACGAACCTTCGGTAGTGACCGGCCAATCCTACCTCTGGTAGTCGACCTAACCATGGTCATCAATTCATCAGTGGTCCTTTATCCAATCTTGTCAGGATCCTCCATGGGATCCTCCTCAACAACTATCCCTTCTAGGACAACATCCTCAACCGCTACATCCTCAATATCAACATCATCCGGTCCTGCATTAGGACACACTATCGGATCCACAATCCGATCTCCAATTAGTAATAAAACATCATCGCGCTGTTGCTCCTCAACCTCAGGGTTCGGAGTCCCGCTACCATATACGATAACGAACTACGCTCCTATCACGATATTTATAAGGGTTCCCATAAGGGTTTTAACTGTCAGTACTACGTTAGGTAGCCCGACTATGAACTTGGCAAGAGTTCTTATTATCTTTGTGAACTTATTATCTTAACGTCACATCATCTCTGAGGTTTATAACGCTTAGCTCTGATACCACTTCTGTAACACCCCCAGATCCGGGGTCGGGATCCGGGTCGTCACGGTCTTTCTTTCCACAATATCACTTCACTTAATTAATAATAATAACCTTATGCTGTGACCCCACACTAACACACACCACAACCCGTTATAGTCTCAGAGATGAAATTTAAATAAGTACAAGTCTTTGAATCCACAATTTAAAAGTTATTACAACCCAAAATGATTACTTGATAAATTTACAGTTAATTGCCATTTTCTGCCACAAGTTATAATTATACATAATTTGATTCTCAAAAATAGAATGCCTGATCTACCAATAGATCTACCTATGCAGCTATAGCAGCCACAACATCATCGAGAAGACGCGGGACGTTTCCCACACGCTTGCGCTGGGTCTGCTGGAGTCTGGCCATCTTTCCTAACTGTTGTTGTATGATGAAGAAATAAAGCAAGAGTGAGCCTTACAGCTCGCAAGATAATATATAGTGATAACAATAAATAAGTATCTAAATGGATACTTACTAGAATCTTTTATCATGAGTAAGATAATTACTTACTAGATATAAGTAAAAACAAGGGATGAAGTTACCAAATACTTCACTATACTTATATCATTTATAAAGCTACTTGAACTACCACTGTTCAAAGTATAATGAGCTTTCAACAGTTCATCACATAGATGAGACTACCAGACAAGATTTGAATAGATTAAATCTTTGAAATATTATTAAAGGAAATGAAGTTATGATATACTTCATTTAGTTCTAATATATATATATATCCACATATACATCTTCTTTATACATTTCCTGAAAACCTCTGTCATGTAAAGTATGAACATAATTGCAATATCCAATAAATTTGGAAAGGAAAAGAATTTGGCATAAACCAGATATCTTGCTGATCAGGCAAAGATACCCATAAGTAACCTTTTCTACTAGTAGATGGACGAATTCCCCACTGGTCATCACCCTGGTCGCAATAGGACCTTATGCTGGACTGCCACTCAGCCACTTATGCATTTGATGGACTCCCACTGAGCCACTTACACTATCATGGACGCCCACTGAGCCCATGTTGCTTATGCCGACTCAATAGATGGACTTACTTCCCGAACATTGGGTAAGTAATCAATTCATTTACCAAAACCGCAACCTTGTTGCGAATATAAAATACACCATAGAGCCGGATCCCTCAGGTTTTGAGCGAGTATTTAAATCCCCTTAAAAAGGAAGATCTTAAATATAAAAATGAGTTTGGGATCCGCTCTAACTTTTAAAAATCATTTTGAAGACTCGAAAACACTTTATAGAGTGTTTGGAGTAAAGCTGATTTAATGAAGTAAATCAGTCCCCAGAATATTTAGAAAATGACTGAATATTATTATTTAAATAATATTCCCATAAAGAATAATCTTTATAAAAATAATTGAAGTAGAAGTATTAAAACTATACTTGAAACGAGTATTAAAAACCAAAGATATACTTATATGAAAGTACTATATTTATTTTAATAATCGAAAATAAGTTTGATTATTGACACCTTATTCTTTAATAAAATAAAGAATATACCTCAGCAAATAATCGGAGTCATAGATCCTCAAATGAATATTCAAATAATATTCATTAAATAATATAAACTGAGTCATAAGCCCTCGAATGAATATTCAAATAATATTCAATAATAATATAAAAGAGTCATAAGCCCTCGAATGAATATTCAAATAATATTCAGATAAATAAATAAAAGGAGTCATAAGTCCCCGAATAAATATTCAAAATAATATTCATTAATAAAATAAAAGGAGTCATAAGTCCTCGAATGAATATTCAAATAATATTCAATAAATAATATAAAAGAGTCATAAGCCCTCGAATGAATATTCAAATAATATTCAGATAAATAAATAAAAGGAGTCATAAGTCCCCGAATGAATATTCAAAATAATATTCATTTAATATAAAGGAGTCATACGCCTTCGAATAATATTCGAAATAATATTCAATAATAAAATAAAGTTAAAGTTATCGAATAAACCTTATTCGATTAATAGTTTTGAAAACTATGACCATATATATATATATACTATATATATAAGTATATATATATATATTTATATCCATATATACAAAATCTATTCGGGATCCTCGACTCCCGGTTTTAGAAAATATTTTCACCTTTGGGTCCCTGTACTAAGGGTATATGCAAATTACCGCTATCCTCTAGCATAGGTATTATCAACTGAATCAACAGATATATATATGGAAAGAATGCGAAACAGGCATGCATATATATATACCATAGCAGCATGCTTCAATATATTGCATCATTTGCTAATTAACCAACATGCATCTATCGCAAGATAATGCAAATACATATATTCATCACAACAACAGTTATAACGGGTAGAAAACTTGCCTGAGCGACTTGGGGTGATAAAAGGCTCGGGACGAGTCTGGTAACCTATAAACAATAAGTAAGTTGGAATTAAACCAAAGTCACTTGTACATCTATACTTTAACTAACTTAGACTCTAACGCTTGTTTTGCGCTTATTGATTCTCTTAAGTCACTCGTGTACCCTCGGCTCCACCATTTTTAATAAATTAACCATTACGAGTTTTAAAGCGATTCCTTCGCGAGTGTCTTACCAACTGCCTAAAACTCTTATCATAATTGTTTCATACATTAATTAACCCATTTTGGTCTTTAACCTATGTTTCAAAGTAAGGCGAGGGGAAATGATTCGTTCGCAAAACACCGTTACTTGAAACGGTCGTTTCTCCTAAACCGTACATCGGAATCAAATGAACTACATATCAAAACGAAGCTCGTAACATGAACTATCTAAACATGACAATGGTCATAATCTAGCAGGGAGTTCTCGGGTCCAAATATTATGAACAAAAGTAGTCTAAAGTAAATTGGACATTACGACGGCTATGTTTACGCGATTACCAATGTTTAAACTACTCCAATTAACCACCAACCAACTCATAACCATCAATACAACAAAACTTCACCGAAACCATACCACATCAGTCCATAATCTCCAAGGTTTTCAACTCAAACAACCACAATCAAGACCTATGAACTATAATCAAGCTTCAATTACCAAAACACTTCCAAATCAAACCAAACTACTAATAATCACAATCCATGCTTCTCATTTCACAAAACCAACCATTAAACTTACTAACAAATAAAGTAAAGGCTAGGGTTTGAAGTTTATACCTTCCTTGGGAGGTGTTAAGTTTCTAGGAAGCCTTAGGGAGCCTCCTACAAGCTTGATCTTTCCAAAGAAATCAAGAACACAAAGTTAGGCTTTGAAGTTTCTAAAAGTCCGATTTAAAGAACTGTAAAACTGAGGGTCTTACCATGATTATTTGGACGAGACTTGTGAACAAGAGTTGTAGGTCATCTCAATACCTTTCCAATGAGCTATAGAACACAATATTTGAGTGAGAAATGAAGGAGATACAGCAGTTTTAGTGTGCTGGTTCTGTTTTGGCCGAGAGCATGAAGAACAATGCCTTGGTTTCTTTTTGATTTTGATGATAAATGATTTGCTTGGCTTGGTTGGTTTGATTTTTGTGTTTGTTTTAGTAAATTACCTAGTTGCCCTTGATTTTGTGTGGTTAAAAAGCCACCACATCTCCTTCCTTCCCATGTCATGCTTGTGTCATCCTCATGATGTCATCCTCCCCTCCTTGTCCTCTTCTCATTGGTTGGGTGACATCATCCTCTCTAATCTCTTTGATTAACTTCCTAATTGTTTGCCTAATGACCGCTGATCTGTTATACTGTTCGCTTAACTTTCGTTTTCGTTTATCGTTTGAGGGATCATACCCGGGATCTTATTACTTAGGTTCCCTTAACCTTTCTCAATACATTATATTCCTTTTTATGATCCTCTATTATAATCCTTTAATTTAAATCCTTTTATCCTGTTACCTTATACTCAATTCTTTCCGTATCTATTGGATTTCCGGGAAAAATCAAAGTGTTCGGATTTGGATTCTGACGATCTTTACATACACTTATATCCCATATAAAGTACTAATAAAATCTCATAATATCCATATCAGAACCCCTATATAGTGTGACATGAAAAGTTTTCTCATTCAGCAAAAACACTATTCATAAGGGTTTCAAAATTTCCCAAAAATTGGGGTTATTACATGCACGCTCCACAGTAACATCATGCATGTGAGAAGATGGCATGATGTTGGCATAAATAAAGGAATTCCATTCACGTGCAAACCTGTTCATGCACGAGGCAGGAAGTGGCATACTCATTTGTGCCCTTCTTAAACTTCCAGTGAGTCTTAGGCATACATAGGGTAGCAACGATCAAATCCAAGTTAAAATCATCCCCCGGCTTCTCGTTCCAGTTATCCTGCTCTGGCCTCCTCTCGGGCTGCTCAATCACCCTCTGAATTGCCCACTATAATCCACCGTCAATCCCCTCACCATAGTAAAACCGTTCTTCTCCGCTTTTGCATTCACGTAAAACTCGTAAACCACACTCAAGGGCACAGCAGCGGGTGTCTCGCAGAAAACAACCCAACCCATCTCCAAAATCATCTCCAACAACTTACCATCCCTCCCTGATGGCATAAAACCTTGCTCCTTGGCTATAGTCTTCGAAAGCAGCCTCGTATACTCCGCCTCAGCCTCCAGAGTTGAAAACCTGGGCCTCACACCTCCCACACTTGAAGAATCAATGGTGTTACTGCTAACTTGGGTTCGTTGTCTTTTGGGTGCCATTCAGATTGAATAAGTTGAGAGAAAAGATAACTTAATAAGAAAGATTTGTGTTTGAGAATTTGAGAAGTGATGGAGAAGTTTATGTATAAGTGTATGTATATATAAGAAATTTGGAGAGAATAAATTATGGAAAAGAAGTGGGATTAATGGGATTAATGGGGGTAATGAAATTGATTTGGAATAGAAATTATGGGAAGTGGAGGAGGAAAATTTGGGTAGAAATTGATTTTGTATTGAAGTCCCCAAAATTTTGTTTATTTCCTTCTCTTTTTTTTCGACTAAGGGACTCAGCGCGGTCGCCCCGCCTGGCAGTGCAGGCACGCCATGCTTTTGGAAAACCAGCGCGGCCGCCCCGCATGCCAGCACGGGCGTGCGCAGTTACTGACTTTTCAGTGTGGCCACCACGCTTCTCAGTGCGGGTGCATCGTGCTTCTGTAGTTGAGCTTCAATGTTTTTGTTTTTCTAATTTTTTTGTATTTTTTTCCTTATTTTATTCTTCCTCTATCTACTAATATACAACAAACTTGGGTTGCCTCCCAAGAAGCGCTTGGTTTATGTCGTTAGCTTGACGTAGAATTTCGAGATCAAGTAGACAATAAAACGGCACTAACCACCTCATGGTTTTCCGTATCCACATAGTAATGCTTTAACCTCTGTCCATTCACCTTGAATGCTTGGCCTGGATCATTCTCAAAAATCTCCACCGCTCCATGTGGAAACACAATTTTGATGATAAATGGCCCTGACCATCTTGACTTCAACTTTCTAGGGAAAAGACGGAGACGAGAGTTGAATAACAGAACTTGTTGCCCCGACACAAATGATTTGAGGACTAGACCCCTATTGTGCCACCTCTTGGCTTTCTCCTTATACATTTTTTTGTTCTCATACGCTTGAAGCCGAAACTCGTCGAGTTCATTCAGTTGAAACATTCTTTTCTTACCAGCTGCATCCATATCAAGGTTCAGCTGCTTCAAAGCCCAATATGCTTTATGTTCGAGCTCCACAGGCAAATGTCATCCCTTACCACAAACCAACCGAAACGGCGACATGCCAAGTGGAGTCTTGTATGTTGTTCTATAAGCCCAAACAACTTCATCCAGCTTCAAAGACCAATCCTTCCTTGATGGACACACAACTTTCTCTGGAATACGCATGATCTCTCTATAAGACACCTCAGCTTGACCATTAGTCTGCGAGTGGTAGGCTGTAGCAATGCGATGATTCACATTATACCTTTGCATCATGGCAGTGAACTTGCGATTGCAGAAAGGCGATCCCTCATCACTGATTATGACTCTTAGAGTCCCAAATCTTGTGAATATCTGCTTATAAAGAAAATTCAGCACTACCTTCGCATCATTTTTCGGCAAAGCCTTGAATTCAACCCATTTCGAGACATAATCAACCGCCAACAAGATATACTGATTATAGCAAGATGAGACAAATGGCCCCATGAAGTCAATTCCCCAACCATGAAAGACCTCAACCTCAAGAAGCACATTAAGAGGTATCTCATCGCTCTTCGTCATATTACCAACACGCTGGCATCGATTACATTTCAAAACAAATTGATGCACATCCTTAAATAATATAGGCCATAAAAATCCTGCTTGAAGGATACGAGCTGCTGTCCTTTCTCCACCATAGTGGCCTCCATACGCATTCGAATGCCAATCTCGCAAGATCCCTCCGTTTCGCTGTACGGAATACATCTTCTGATGATCTGGTCAGCTCCTTGCCTAAACAAATATGGCTCATCCCACATGTACCACTTCACATCATGAAGAAACTTATTCCTTTGAGCATAAGACAAATATGGATGCGTGATATTACTCACAAGATAGTTCACGATGTCCGCGAACCACGGTTCTTCTTCTTGTACCCCAAACAGCTGCTCATCGAAAAAGATTAATTAATCAATGTCTTATCTGGTGAAGTTACACTTGGATCTTCCAACCGAGAGATAATCAGTGACTTAATTCTCAGTACCTTTTCTGTCCTTGATCTCTAACTTAAATTCCTGAAGTAAAACCCATCGAATCAATCTAGGCTTCGAGTCCTTTTTGAGACGAGATAGCGAATAACAGCGTGATCAGTGAAAATTGTCACCTTCGTCCCAAGCAAATAAGATCAAAACTTCTCAAAATCGTAGATAATGACTAAGAGTTCTTTCTCAGTAGTAGTATAGTTCAGTTGAGCACCATTGAGGGTCTTACTAGCATAGTAGACCACATGAAATATGTTCTTCTTTCTCTATCCAAGAACTGCTCCAACTGCATAGTCACTTGCATCGCACATCATCTCAAAAGGTTCATCCCAATTAGGTGTAGTTATGACAGGTTCCGTGATCAAACTCTTCTTTAAGAACTCAAAAGCAGCTAGACACTCATCATCAAACTTGAACGAGACATCCTTCTCTAGAAGATTGCACAAAGGTTTAGAGATTTTTGAGAAGTCCTTGATGAAATGCCTAATAAAACCCGCATGACCAAGAAAGCTGCGGACTTCCTTAACAAAAATAGGTGGAGGCAGGTTTTCGATAACCCCCACCTTAGCTTTGTCCACCTCAAGACCTTTACTAGAGACCTTGTGCCCAAGAATAATGCCCCGTCGCACCATAAAATGATATTTCTCCCAGTTGAGAACCAGATTGGTCTCAACACACCTTTTAAGAATGGCGCCAAGATTTTGTAAGCATTCGTCAAAAGAATCACCAAACACATAGAAATACCATGAACACCTCCACATTCTGACCAATCATGTTAGAGAAGATAACCATCATGTATCTCTGAAATATGGCAGGTCCACCACACAAACCAAAAGAAACTCGTCTGAAGGCAAAAGTCCCAAACAGACAAGTGAAAGAAGTATTTTCCTAATCCTCTGGAGCAATGCAAATCTGATTATAACCCAAATAGCCATCCAGAATACAGTAGTACTCATGCCCAACCAACCGGTCAATTATTTGATCAATAAACGGAAGAGGGAAGTGATCCTTCCTTGTGGCTTTGTTCAGCTTTCTATAATCCATGTAAACTCTCCACCTCGTGACTGTTTGAGTAGGAATGAGTTCATTCTTCTTATTAGCAATAACTGTGATACCTCCTTTCTTTGGCACAGATTGAACTGGACTCACCCAAGAACTGTCAGAAATGGGATAGATGATCCCTGCATCTAGCCATTTGAGGATTTCTTTCTTCACAACTTCTTTCATGATTGGATTAAGCCTTCTTTATTGCTCAATAGTAGACTTGCTACATTCCTTTATCGGAACTTTATGCATGTAATAAGACGGGCTGATTCCCTTGATATCTGCTATACTCCATCCAATTGCTAATTTGAACTCTCTCAAAATTCTTAAGAGCATTTCCTCATCACTACCTGAAAGGTCAGATGCAATAATAACAGGCAAAGTAGATGTATCACCTAAAAAAGCATACCTTAAATGTTCAGGAAATGGTTTAAGCTTAAGTGTAGGAGCTTTCTCAATAGATGGCTTGAGGCGCTTTGGAGATTTGTTCAATTCCTCCAATCCAATAGATTCAAAAGGCATATCTAGCCTTCACTTCCAAGGAGAAGCTTCAAATACTATAACTGTTCATCACCTTCATCATCTTCACTGTCTGAATTTCCCAACAAGGCCTTCTCTAAGGCATCAAACCTTAGCATTTGATCAAGTTCTGAAGTAACCACATAATCGACCAACTCCACTTTCAAGCACTCCTCATTTTCAGTCAGGAATTTCATGTCATTAAAAACATTGAACGTCACATCCTGATCCAGCACTCGCATAGTAAGCTCACCCTTCTGCACATCAATCAAGGTTCATCCAGTAGCCAAGAATGGTCTTCCCAAGATTATGGGAATCTTCTTATCCTCCTCGAAATCAAGAATTACAAAATCAGCAGGAAAGATGAGTTTGTCCACCTTGACCAAGACATCCTCCACAATGCCTCGCGGATATGTAATAGATCTATCGGCCAACTGCAAGGTCATATAAGTAGGCTTTGGATCAGGTAAGTCCAACTTCTTGAAGATTGACAAGGGCATCAGATTGATGCTAGCTCCCAAGTCACATAAGCATTTGTCAAATGACACTTGTCCAATGGTACACGGAATAGTGAACCTTCCAAGATCTTTAAGCTTCAGAGGCAACTTCTGTTGCAGCACAACACTACATTCCTCCGTAAGCGCAATTGTCTCTAAGTCATCAAGCTTCACTTTCTGGGAGAGAATACCTTTCATAAACTTCGCATAACTAGGCATATGTTTAGGAGTTTCAGCGAAAGGTGTTTGATATAAAGTTTTTTGAACACCTCTAGGAACTTCTCAAAATTCTTATCCAGCATTTTCTTCTGCAGCCTCTTAGGAAAATGAGGTGGAGGATAGATCTGTTTCTCCCCTGTATTATCCTCAGGAGGAGTGTGTTTAACAGTAGTCTTCCTTAATTCCACTTCTGCTTCCTTCTGCACTTCTTCCTCAGTCACAGCTTCTTCTTCTTCCGAAACTTGAGAATTTTCGGGATTTACAACCTTTCCAAACCTCAATGTGATTGCTTTGACTTACTCCTTAGTTTCCCTCTTGCCTGGAACTTCTGTGTCACTAGGGAGTGTACCAGGTTGATGATTTAGCAAGAAATTGGCAATTTGCCCAATTTGATTCTCCAAGGTCTTAATAGACACCGCTTGGCTCTTGCACATGAGCCTCAACTCCTCCAATCCAGATTTTTCATTAGACTGTTACAGCTGGAGTTGTTGTCTTGGTGCATATTGTGGTTGCTAAAAACCAGGAGGGTTGTATTGCTTTGCTGCATACTGCTGATAAGGCTGTTGAACCGTATTCTGATTATTACTCCAGCTGAAGTTAGGATGATTCTAGTTATTGGGATGATAGTGTTGGATTTTAATCGCAGCGGAGGCATGGTAAAACACTTTTACACATACAAAGTCCAAATAAAAGCATATAAATCGTGGTAAAAATGAGGGATCGATTACTAACCTTTAATATGCGATCCAAGAGCAACGATCGGAGATCCTTAGCAGCTGCTCCTCAAACGTGAAGCACTCCACCGGTATCCACCAAGAAAACGACGTTAAGGAGGAGGAGGAGGTGGAGAGAATTTGTTTTTCTAAAACTTTTGGGTTTTTGGGTTCTAATAAAAATAGGGTCTATAATAGTATATTTATAGGCAAAATTTTCAGCTAAAATTTTCCCATAAATATTATTATTATTATCCCATTTATTATTCTCATT
Organism: Apium graveolens; assembly: GCF_009905375.1. Classification (NCBI taxonomy): domain Eukaryota; kingdom Viridiplantae; phylum Streptophyta; class Magnoliopsida; order Apiales; family Apiaceae; genus Apium; species Apium graveolens. The sequence continues at coordinate 82,236,570 of NC_133655.1, forward strand.
AATAATTAAAACACCTTTTAATTATTAATCCTTTTTCTAAACACTTTAGAAATAATTCTCTCTCTTGATTTAATTTCCAAAAATTAAATTCTTAATTAATAATATTAAGAACTTTACATAATTAATTTATAATCAATTAAATCTCATTTAATCAATTATTAAATTTGCCAATTAATTATTTATTTCATAAATAAATAATTATTAGCCATTATTAATTATTTCCTCCACCATTAAATCATTCTCTTTTTATGGTGTGACCCTGTAGGTTCAATATTAAGCCGGTAGTAGAAATAAATAATAATAAAACTATTTTATCATTATTTATATAAATTCTCTAATTTATTAAATATGATTAATTAATTAATCACATTTATTCTACATCGTGAGGGATACTTCTCAGCATATCGCGACTATCCGGATAATACGAATTCACTGCTTAGAATACCAAGAACCTATTCAGTGAATAGTTACCGTACAATAAACTCCTTCTACCCTATAATGTCCCGATTAAATACAAGGCATGGATCTCGTGTCAAGCCTATCTAATTTAATCACTTGCTTACCAATTACTATGCTTCGTTCTATGCAAATTAGAAACTCCTTTCTAATTTCATTCACTCTGGCCAGAGATTCCTGAACTAGCATAAGTGGATCAACCTTGAACATTCGCTTCCTTCACTGGAAGGGGTAGATCCTTTATTGATCATACACTATCTTCGTGTACAAATTCCTATACCCAGTAGAGCCCTAATAATTGTCCCTGGAGACTAAGAACTAAACCAAAGCATAGTTCAGTGTACACAAGATGACTATGATGACCTCAAGTCTAAGGATACTTGTACAACTATCACTATGTGAACAACTGCTGACACGTGAGTGAACTCCATCAGTTGTTCATCTGGGCGAGTCATGTTCAGTGAACTTATTCTATAATAAGCACCTACATACTAGCTATAGTGTCACCACACAAATGTATATGAGAACAGACATCCTTCATAATAAAGCAAGCATAGTATGTACCGATCTCTGCGGATTATTAATTACCAGTTAGTAATCCTATGACCAGGAACTATTTAAGTTTAGAGTTATCATCTTTTAGGTCTCACTATTATGATCTCATCATAATCCATAAAAAGCTTTACTCTAAACTATGATATATCTTATTTAAATACTTAAATAGATAGAGCCCGTAATAAAAACAAAACAAGTCTTTTATTAATATCAATGAAATCAAAACAGATTACACAGGAAGTTATTCCTAAATCCTAATACATGATTGGACTTAGGACATATTCCTTTCAATCTCCCACTTGTACTAAAGCCAATCACTCTGGTATCTAATACCCATCTAGTCTTTATGATGATCAAAGTGACTTTCAGAAAGTAGCTTTGTGAGTGGGTCTGCTATGTCGTTATGTGTGTCAACTTTAATTCAATACAACATAAGAAATGTTATCGCGCTCCCACTAATCCTTTTGTAGACGCATGGTTCATCTGCGTTTTTGATAAAATCAAACTCTTTGATTGTCTCATCAAAACGAATGTTCCATCTTTCGAGAAGCTTGCTTTAAACCACATATGGTTCGCAGTAGCTTACACACTAGGTTTTCATTTCCCTTGGAAAGAAAACAATCTGGCTATATGCCAGATCTCATAGTCGTAGTAAGCAGCAATCGCAAGCAAAATCCGAACTGATTTTAACAGGGCTACAGGTAAAAGGTTTCATCAAAGTCAATCCATTGGCTTTGTTTGAATCCTTTTTCCAAAAGCCTAGCCTTAAAGGTCTCCACCTGGCCATCTGCTCTAATCATTCTTATGTATACCGTATACATAGATTCCATTCCGGATTTCATGGCACATTGTCATTTCTCTGAGTCAACACTACTCATAGCCTCATTATAGGTCACAGGGTCGTAATCATCAATGATCGACAACTCATTGTCATTCTCAATGACAAGGCCATAATACCTCTCAGGTTGGCGAGACACTCTCCCTGATCTATAAATGGGCTGTTCCACAAAAGGATGTTCAGTCAGAACAGGTGTTTCTACTTGATCCGTAGTAGTTTGTGCTTCTTGAACTTCATCAAGTTCAATTTTGCTCCCACTGTTTCCTTCAATGATAAAATCCTTTTCCAAGAAGCTAGCATGTCTGGAGACAAACACCCGATGATCGGTGTAAAAGTAATACCCTAAAGTCTCTTTAGGATATCCCACAAAACTACATTTTACGGATCGAGATTCCAGCTTATCTGGGTCAACTTACTTGACATAAGCTGGACATCCCCAAATCTTAACGTGTTTAAGACTCAGTTTCCTTTCTTTCCATATCTCAAACGGAGTTTGAGGAACAGATTTGGAAGGCACCTTATTCAGTAAATATGCTGAGGTTTCCAATGCATAACCCCATAGGAATACTGGAAGATTTGCATAGCTCATCATGGACCGAACTATGTCTAACAAAGTTCGATTTCTCCTTTCAGATACCAATCTAGAGGAGTCCACTGGGAGACTATACCATTTACTTTGAGATAATCTAGAAACTCTCCATTCAAGTATTCACCACCTCGATCTAATCGAAGAATTATAATACTATGTTTGGTTTGTTTCTCCACTTCATACTTATACTCTTTGAACTCTTCAAAGGCTTCAGACTTGTGTTTCATCAAACACATATCCGAATCTAGATCTATCATCTATGAAAGTAATGAAGTATGAAAATCCACACATGGCTTGCTTAGACATTGGTCCACATACATCTGTGTGTACCATTCCTAGCAAATTTGCAATCCTCTATCCATGTCTACTAAATGGAGACTGCAGTGCCACTATGAAGTGAGATTTTCATCATCCCTTTTCTTTTATTAGTTTGTTCAATCTGAAGTAAATTATGTCACATTTATACAAACCATTATTTAAAGTACCACGTCCATAAAGAATATTATCTCTAAGAATAGAACATTCATTATTCACAATAATAAATGAAAATTCAGCCAAGTCTTACATGGGAATAATATTCCTCACAATCGAGGGAACAAAATAACAATTATTTAAAACAATAGTCTTGCCCGTAGGCATATGTAAATGAAATGATTCTACATCTACAGCAGCAACTCTTGCTCCATTTCCCATCAGTAGAATCACCTCCTCTTCCTCAAGAGTCCTACTTCTCCTTGGTCCCTGCAACAAATTGCAGATTTGAGAACCACAGGCGGTATCTAATACCCAAGTAGAAATTTAATTTAATGACATATTCACTTCTATTATGAACATACCTGAATCAGAAGCGGTAGTCTCACTACCCTTCTTCTTCTTCAATTCTGTAAGGTAAACCTTGCAGTTCCTCTTCCAGTGCCCCACCTTGTTACAGTGAAAGCAAACAACTTTGCTCTTGGGGTCTTCAGCTTTTGGTGGAACCGGCTTTTCTTCACCTACTTTCTTCTTCTTGGAAGGATTCCTCTTCCTTTTCTTAGGATTGGAACCTTCACCAATTAGAAGAACATAACTCTTCTTAGGGGAAAATTTTGATTCCGCAGTCTTCAACATGTTATGGAGTTCAGGCAGGCTGACATCCAACTTATTCATGTGAAAGTTCACAACAAACTGCGAGAACGAACTCAGAAGTGATTGCAAGACCAAGTCTTGGCTCACCTCCCCATCCATGGCAAAACCAAGTTGTCCAAGACGTTCAATCAAATTGATCATCTTAAGTACATGGTCATTCACAGATGATCCCTCAGACATCCTACAACCGAACAACTCCTTCGATATCTCATATCGAGCTGTCCTCCCCGCCACATCATACAACTCTTGTAGATGCATTAGGATAGTGTGAGCATCCATATGCTCATGTTGCTTCTGTAGCTCAATGTTCATGGAAGCTAGCATGATGCATTGAGCAACATTTGCATCATCTATCCACTTACGATACATAACATGTTCATCATTATGTGCATCACTAGCAGGTTCAGTAGGCTTAGGTGAGTCAATCACGTATTCCAGCTTCTCAATCCTGAGAACAATTCTCAAGTTTCGAAGCTAGTTAGCATAATTAGGATCAGTCAATTTGTGAGCATCCAGTATGCTCCTAAGTGATAGTGCAGAAGACATAATGTATATTGTAAATTTGTAAATGACAAACACATAACAACACTTAACAAATATTCGATTTCATTTTAAAACACTATATGAATCGGGTCTTTATTCATAAGTGGCTCCCACTAGTTTATCTAATTTATTCAACCCCCTACGTGGAAAATTAAGCATTCATAATGCTAGTGGGAATAGAGATCCTACATTCTATTACACAACCCCGGCTGTGGCACGAAACGCCGTGTAATGTTCAATAGGAAGACAACTCTTGTCAATTACATCTAATGTTATTCCCTAATCAAACTTTAGCCTCTTGAATAATTGAGTCACGGCTGTGGCACGACAAACTCAATATTCTAAGTCAAGTCTAACCCAACATTCCGTATAATTGAATCAGTCCCCAAAGGCCCACGGCTGTGGCACGTAACGACCTTTAGATTCTTATTCAATGTACACATCTCTATGTAATAGACAAGTATTTCTTATTTCGAAATCAAAGCCCTCGGCTGTGGCACAAAACGACAATGATTTAAAAATAAGAACTACTTTCTATCATGTTGGAAGGCTATGACCGACACAAGCCCGTTGTGTCATTGGCCAATTACTACTTGATATTATTTAATTTTAGAGGGATTATATTACGTTACAATCATAATCATATTATAAAGAGATTCTTCCTTTTAAATTAAATATTTCAAATCAATAATCAATAATCAGATGATTCCCAGATCGGGTGGATCATTGTCAAGAGGCGTCACTTAATAACCCTTTCTTACAGATAGAAATCTGTTGTTGACAGAATCATCCTTTCTCTCATATCGAAAATTCATATTCAATTACGTGTTTCATAAACACAAGAATCTCATGATTGTATTCATAATATTATTCTTAAGGTTATGAAACAATTTCACTATACTAGGTTGTCTAACAAACGCCTTATGTTCATTTAAGTTCACCTAAATCTATCATCGCATGATAAACTAAGCATATATCACATATATCAACATGAATAAACATCAAGGTAGGCATGTTATATCATCTAGCACATTAGTCTAAGCATTATACATCTCTATGTATCACATGAAGCATTTAAAAGCAATTAAAAACAGTTAAAAACAACTTTAAAACACTTTCGGAAATATAAACAGTTCAAAACTTTTATATAAACTAAAATTGATCACTCCATTAGATCCATCTCGGAAAAACAAATCCAACGGTATATTGCATGCCTAAAACGGAGTTACGAAACTCCCAGAAAATCAATTTTAATGTAAACAGTCGGGCTGTAACGCATTACATGAACGTGTTACAAGCCCTGTAACGCATTCCGGTGATGCGTTACAACCCCTTTAACCAATTAAAAGGTGTAACGCATTCCGTGAATGCGCCACAGGGTGTAACGCATTCCCGGAATGCGCGACACCCCTTTGCATGCGCTGCACGCGCCTGTCATAACAGCCGCCGTTGCATGACTATCTCGATCGCCGCACCGCTGTCCTTCTCTGTCTTTTCTGTACCTTTTCTTCCGTGCATTCAATAGTAGAACCCTCACAGATTATGCAGACAAGCAATACAAACATATATATATATATACTATATATACATATATTTACTTATTTAATTATGAATTTAATTACAAGAACTTTAAAAATTCATAATAAAAAATCTATACATCATAAAATTTTGAAAAAAATACCCAGACGATCTACAACACTTGTAGAACCCAGATCAACATTCAAAATTATTCTGAGAAACGATTTCTCATCAGACAAAATTAATCCATGATATAACTTGTAAAAATCATAATTAATTCATACAAGCACATAAAATTCTAAAATTTTTACCACAGATCTATATGCATACAACCTAGGCTCTGATACCATTGTTGGATTTTAATCGCAGCGGAGGCATGGTAAAACACTTTTACACATACAAAATCCAAATAAAAGCATATAAATCGTGGTAAAAACGAGGGATCGATTACTAACCTTTAATATGCGATCCAAGAGCAACGATCGGAGATCCTTAGCAGCTGCTCCTCAAACGTGAAGCACTCCACCGGTATCCACCAAGAAAACGACGTTAAGGAGGAGGAGGAGGTAGAGAGAATTTGTTTTTCTAAAACTTTTGGGTTTTTGGGTTCTAATAAAAATAGGGTCTATAATAGTATATTTATAGGCAAAATTTTCAGCTGAAATTTTTTCATAAATATTATTATTATTATCCCATTTATTATTCTCATTAATAATTAAAACACCTTTTAATTATTAATCTTTTTTCTAAACACTTTAGAAATAATTCTCTCTCTTGATTTAATTTCCAAAAAATAAATTCTTAATTAATAATATTAAGAACTTTTTTTAATTAATTTATAATCAATTAAATCTCATTTAATCAATTATTAAATTTTCCAATTAATTATTTATTTCATAAATAAATAATTATTAGCCATTATTAATTATTTCCTCCACCATTAAATCATTCTCTTTTTATGGTGTGACCCTGTAGGTTCAATATTAAGCCGGTAGTAGAAATAAATAATAATAAAACTATTTTATCATTATTTATATAAATTCTCTAATTTATTAAATATGATTAATTAATTAATCACATTTATTCTACATCGTGAGGGATACTTCTCAGCATATCGCGACTATCCGGATAATACGAATTCACTGCTTAGAATACCAAGAACCTATTCAGTGAATAGTTACCGTACAATAAACTCCTTCTACCCTACAATGTCCCGATTAAATACAAGGCATAGATCTCGTGTCAAGCCTATCTAATTTAATCACTTGCTTACCAATTACTATGCTTAGTTCTATACAAATTAGAAACTCCTTTCTAATTTCATTCACTCTGGCCAGAGATTCCTGAACTAGCATAAGTGGATCAGCCTTGAACATTCGCTTCCTTCACTGGAAGGGGTAGATCCTTTATTGATCATACACTATCTTCGTGTACAAATTCCTATACCCAGTAGAGCCCTAATAATTGTCCCTGGAGACTAAGAACTAAACCAAAGCATAGTTCAGTGTACACAAGATAACTATGATGACCTCAAGTCTAAGGATACTTGTACAACTATCACTATGTGAACAACTGCTGACACGTGAGTGAACTCCATCAGTTGTTCAGCTGGGCGAGTCATGTTCAGTGAACTTATTCTATAATAAGCACCTACATACTAGCTATAGTGTCACCACACAAATGTCTATGAGAACAGACATCCTTCATAATGAAGCAATCATAGTATGTACCGATCTCTGCGGATTATTAATTACCAGTTAGTAATCCTATGACCAGGAACTATTTAAGTTTAGAGTTATCATCTTTTAGGTCTCACTATTATGATCTCATCATAATCCATAAAAAGCTTTACTCTAAACTATGGTATATCTTATTTAAACACTTAAATAGATAGAGCCCGTAATAAAAACAAAACAAGTCTTTTATTAATATCAATGAAATCAAAACAGATTACACAGGAAGTTATTCCTAAATCCTAATACATGATTGGACTTAGGACATATTCCTTTCAGATAGGTGGCTGGAATAGGCTGCTGTGACCTCTGGAAGTTGCTCTCGAACTGAGCTGATTCACTAGAAATAGCACATTGATCAGTCTTATGCGTTCCGGCACAAAGCTCACATACACTAGTGATCTAATTAACTCCATAATTAGCCAAAGAATCCACCTTCATCGTCAAAGCCTTAAGCTGAGTAGCTATAGCAGTAGCTGTATCTAACTCCAGAATTCCTGCTACCTTGCCCTGAGGTAGTCTCTGAGTTGGGTTCTGGTATTCATTAGCAGCCATCAGCTCAATCAATTCATAAGCTTTATCATAGCTTTTAGCCCAAAAGGCTCCTCCTGATGCTGCATCTGGCATGGGTCTAAAAGTAGCACCCATTCCATTATAAAAGCAGTTAATGATCATCCAGCCAAGCATCCCATGGTGATGACACTTTCTAAGCATCTCTTTATAGCGATCCCAAACCTCACATAAAGATTCTCCAGATTGCTGAGCAAATTGAGTAAGTGTGTTTTGGATTGCAGCAGTCTTCGCCATTGGAAAGAATTTAGTTAGGAACTTTTGAGCAAGATCCTCTTATTTAGTGATCGACCCTGGTGGTAGAGAATGTAACCAGCACTTAGCTTTATCCCGCAGAGAGAATGGGAAAAGCCTCAACTTAATAGCATCTTCAAAAACTCCATTGAACTTCAAGGTATTGCAGATCTCGATGAAATATTTTATGAGCATGTTGGGGTCTTCTGTTAGAGAACCCCCAAACTGAACTGAGTTATATATCATCTGAATTGTGCTCGACTTGATCTCAATAATGTGTTAGTCGAGATAGCTGGGCAGACAATGCTCGACTGAATATCATTAATCTTTGGTTAAGAGTAATCCATCAAAGCCTTCAGATTCGCTTCTAGTTCTCCCATTGCAATAAGAGCCTCTTCTTCAAGTTTCTCCTCGACAAGAACTTCCTCAAAAACTTCCTTAGCTACTATAACTTCTTCCTCAGCTTGATCCAGTGTTCTCTTACGACACCGAGAACGTGTATGCATACACGCTCGCTAGTGTACCAGATACATGACAAGGAAATAAGTAAGTAACAATGTCCGAGTAATAATGACTATTTCCATCCAAGGAAATAGTTTATGTGTTTATCATCAGTGGTCGTTAGGACGAAAACACACGCTAATATTCACGCAAGTATACGCGATCGCGAGTAATATAGAATTATTTCTAGTTCGTTCTCACAGAGACTGGTTTAGGTTAATTTTAATCAATGTACTTACGCAATAATGGCATGGTTATTATCCAATGCTAAGACAAATAACAAATTGAGGTTGTTTATAACTACGATTAACTAAGAGATTATACTATAGAACATTAACTGCGAGAATTAAAAGGAATTGATTACTATATTGCACAAACATGTGATTCTAACTTCATTACTACTTCATTCAATAGCCTTTTTGTTCTTAACCTTAGCATGCAATGGTGATGACACTAATCAGATAACACGAAACTGATAAACGCCAACTTTCGTTGTACGAATACCATACAACCAGACATCCACAAAAGAGATAGAAGCTGAATAGACACCAATTATATTGAGACCCTATATGTCTATAGAATTTGACAACATAACGGTTTAATGCACAAGTCATCTATCATGATTACATAGGGCAAGTAAGATGGTTAAAATTACCCACAAATCATGCATATCAAAGACATGAACCTATGCTAGCATGGAAAGTTTTAAACCCCTAAATTCACTTCGCTTCATTAGAGATTAACACGCTATCTTATAAGTTCGCGACGCTCATAAGACGAATAAGCACAACCAATACTAGGTTATCATACAAAATACCACACACTAAGGCATCAAAACAATTTAACTAAAGAAATTCATAGGTAAATCCGCTAAAACTCCACGATAATGATTAGCACATAATCGGACTCATCATCAATGTGGGTTCTGATGAAAGCATAGGTTCAACAAATAAACGTAGTCTTTATACTGAATAAATAATAAAACCAAGTACGTTACACAAGAGTATAGGTTCAACAAATAAGAAAACTAGCATCCAAGATTATAACTTAAAACAAAGAATCACAAGAATAAACTATATCCTCTTCGCCTTGGTTGAATTGTCATATACGGTCTTCTTACGACTTCTCCTTAAGCTCTGGTACATCTTGTTATGAAAAACGATCATAAGTTATTATTATATATGTTGTAGAATCACCCAGGGTTTCAAATCTCAGAATCCAAGTAGAAACAGAATTCTGCCATCCCGACCTGGTGCGGCCGCGTGCTTCACCCGCGCGGGCACGCCGTTTTCCTGTAAACCTGGCGCGGTAGCGCGCTACTACAGCGCGGGCGCGCTAACTCTCTGTAAAAATTTCTAGTTTTTATTTTTTGGCTTGTTTGAGTTGGTCTTTTCACGAACAATCTTCTTAAACATACTCCTAGCAACAATTTAGCACCAAAACAATGCTAAATTACCTAGATTCCTATTATATACCTAAAATGCAAAAAACACTACAAAAATACATCAAATACACAAATAACTCGAGTACAAAACATCAAATCAAGACTTTATAGAGGATTCTAAGTGGACATAAATGCCACTTAACACAGCCTTGTTTGCAACAACTTTCAAATCTATCCAGAAATTTCATGGTTGCACCATTTATATACATTAGTAGTATGTTAAAAGTAGTATTATACAAGAGTTTCTATTGTAAACTTGAGAAAACAATAGGTAGAATATTTCAAAATTGACACAATCTTATAACATTTTTTTACTAGGCCCTCAGCCACCCAGTTATATCTCTGTAGACTCGAAAGAGTCAATAGTCACTATATAATTTAGCTAAAAAGTATTCACATGTAAAATCATCTCCAATAATAATTGTAAACCGTGTCATACCTTATAGGTTGTCTTCGTCACAATATCACAATACTCGAACATATCAGCAACCATTGAAGCAACAACAAGACGAAACACAAACAGAGCCCTATAATCAACAAGCAGACAATAAAATTGCAAAACTATATAAAACTCAACTAAAACCAAAACCGACACGCATACATCTATAATATTAAATCTGAAAAATCACCTACTTTGAAGTGACCCACCTTAAAGAATTAGCAAATCTGTTAAAAAAGATCAATTAAAAACCAAAATTTAAATTTTGAAACGATAATTATGAAAATACTTGCTAATTTGAAGAGATTAAATATAGATGAAGCTTCCTTTGCAACCTGTACACCAATATAAAGCTCATCTGCAACCAAAAATTCGAGATAAATGAATGTAGGGCTTGACCTAATTGGATTCTAATTTGAGAGTTTTGAAATATGGGGTTTAAATTGGAGGTTTTAATCTAGGGTTCTTGAGTGAGTGAGTGAATTTAGTTTATGAGTGAGTTTGAAAATGGAAAGTATGGTGAGTGAGGAAATGATGAGGAGCGGGGGAATGAAATTGTGTGAGATGGGGGGGGGGATGAAAAAATAAACAGGGACATTTGACTAAATAAGGGAAAAAAGTTCCACGTATTTTTTAATTTTTTTAAAAAGTGCATAAGACATGGGTTTCAACTACAACTGATGTCTAAAAACTAATTTAACATCGGTTCAAATAAAACTGATATAAAAAACTCATTTAACATCGATCACAAATACAACTGATGTTAAAGTGGTGATATTTATTGACTATTTTCTTATAGTGCAACTAAGAGAGTGCAAATCAAGAACGAGCTGCAAATATATGAAGTCTTAGCATCTCCAACCCATATTATCCTTTAAGCTATATATCATGTAGGAAACAAATTTTAACTAATAGTAGTGATTTTTGTTTCTACATCGCACAACCTTTAGATACATTTTTAGATAAAATCTTCTAAACATGTTAATTTTAAAGCCATTATTTATATTTATCATATCAACTCCGTCTAATTAAAAATATTAAAATACTAATTTTTTATAAATCTTCTAATCTCAGATCACCTACATAATCTTGAAATTTTAAAATTAATGATAATATATTATTTTTTTTAAGAATAGCTAACAGTTTGTCATCTAAATTTTAGCTAACTATTATTTCATAATATTTTAACTATCTACATTAAAAATGTTCTATATCCATGAAATATGTTAGTTTCAAAGGCAAGTCAAAGTATCCAAATAGGTTCTTAGCGTGCATAGTCATGCTGATATGGATAGTTTAAAATGCGAATCAAAATATGCTCATCTTCTTCTTACTATTATTTTTTTTACTAAATAAAAAATTTGGACCATTTCTCGATTTGTGCATGTCATCCTTGCGCAGGGGCCATGTTAATCTTCTTTGCATCGTTCCAATTTTATCGGATGTCCCCGAAGGGACTCTTACTATTTACTTAATACTATATCAATACGAATACTTAATTTAGTTAAGTAATTATTATTACTTTATTTAGATAGTATTATCCTCAGGAACAATTTAATAAAGGCAACAACTAGGGATGCTACTTCTCTATAAATCCGTCATCCGTGGGTCGGAGGGTGGCTCAAGCAAATTCTATTTCAAACCTCTTGCTGTTGTAGATGCAAGTTGCGTTAAAATTGTAGTTCATTTTAAGTAACTAACAGTAGTTTAATGTAAACTATTGTTAAAATATATATGCATCAATAAAGCTTTTTTTTAAAAGCAAATATATAATTATATTATCAAAAGCCGAAGATAAAATGCACGATAAGACATATCGAGTCATACTCAATTTTGGTTTGAAAGAGTTGAATCCAATCTATAAATTATAAAGAAATTTATATTTGAACTTATAATTTGTTGATCAGCGAGCTAAACACAAATTCTTGCAAAACTATTCGACTAGAATCAAACTATTTACGAATATTTACATTTATATTATATTTAGTTAGTTATATGAATAACATATACTCCTGACAAAAGAAGTATACGGACTATAAATACAAATAAATAAAACGAATTGTAACAAAATTAGCAAGTGAAAGTAAACATGTTTAATCCATTATAGCAAATCTATTAACAGTTACCCATATTATTTCTTTCCTTTTGTTATATGTATTATCCTTATTCCTTTTAACTTATTTTAACCATTATATTTACTAGCTTTACAACCCGTGCGATGCATGGGTCTTCATTAATATTTCTATATTATTTAAAATTATAATAATTTTTTTGGATTATTATCTTATTAACATATTTATAAATAATAATATAAATATTTGTTGTTGGCAGGATTCAAATATAGTGACATAGCCCGAAAATAAAACTAAAAGATAATAACTGAGAAATATAACTCATTACAAATGACTGTTTACAAAAAAATCCAAGATCGCAAAGGTTCAGTGTTTGAACAGTCCAACACTAACATCTATTACATCTTTTACATAACTACCGGTCCTCACACAATCGCCGGCTATACTACTTGAGCTCTCACATAAGCCTCAACATCTCCAGGGGACATACGAGCAGTCTGCTTGAATCTAACCATACATGCTAACTAAAATAACAGGAATAAATAGCAAGAAGTGAGCCAAATGCTCAACAAGATATATAATAAGACAGAATTTAACAATATAGCAATTCGTAATTCGAAGCTGGGGTGGATGGCATCATTATTCAAGTCAAAACCATTTTCAAGTCAAATTATTGCTCAAAAATCATTTTATGATGCTACGGATTACAGCCAGTGATCAGCCGCGAAGTAATCTCGAGCCGCGAAGTAATCTCAAACCTCGCCGGGTTCCAAAAAATTTTAATTAGGATCCCTAGGCAACTTTTAAACCTAATATCATAAATGTGAAAGGGACTTGCGTCTTAGTACAATTCACTAATCTCACAAAACATTTCTTTTATTTTGAAAATCTCTTTTAAGAAATTTTTAATTTATAAAACTGATGTCAGAGGGAAATTCCAAAGATTCTAAGTAAAGATATCAATTTATTCCATTATCAAGGGAAACTATCTCTCACTAGTGGGGTCATCAAGGATAAATATCAATGATTCAATGACTAAGGAAGAAAGTATCCAAAAAGAATCATTACGATAATCAATAGGATATGTCACAATAGTTGCACAAGGTAAGTTTGAAAGGGAACATCACTCATAATAGTTATAAGTGGGATATTAGGGTACTTTCTTACGGAATTTAAAAGCATCAATAAGTATAAGCATTTCCTTGTGAAAGTAAATTGGAATCACGGATGATAAGATTGAGAGACTTGCATAATATATGTTTAACAGGGGGAAAACATTTGCATAAAATGAGTATGAAAGAGGGCTACTTCCTTAAATAAATTTGAACGGAGTAGAACACTTGCATAAAATAAGTTATGAAGGGGAGGTGCACTTACATCTTTGTTGGGAATATGTTGTGAACTTGATGATTTCATTAACAAAACACCTTAGTAGATTTAACTTAGTGAAAAATGTAGCACTCGACGGATAAGGAATATAGTCCCGATGGATGACTCAATATAGTCCCTACGGATGATAGTTTGTTATCCATCGAGTGAGTAGCTTGTGTAATAATAAGTCATGAAGCACATTTCTGCAAACACCATTGTTTAGATTCTATAGTAGCATATAAGTCATGTTGACTTTAATTAGATATGCATAATAGGTTGATTAATTGTACATAGATGATGTCTTGTAATTCTGCATAAATGAAATGAAGCCAAGTGCCAAATAGCTACCCGACGAATAAAAAACAATGCTACTCGACGGATGATCAACAAGGCAACCCGACGGATAATCAATTCAAACATCTGTTGACAGTGATAACACAGACACATGCGTCGAGTGTATACAAAGGGAATGTGGAAGCCTACTCAACTGGGTTTTAGAGAACAACGAAGCATTGCCATTTCCATGCTATTATGAAGATATTCAAAGATGCTGCAATAGAGTAATGAAGTAGCATAATATTAGACTTGATAGGTTTTGTTTTATTATCTTGTCTTATTACTGTGTAATCTTGGTGATATATAAACCAAGAGTAGAAATTAGAACAACAAAAAGACTAAGCAATACATTTTCTCAGAGAAACAATTGTAAGCTATATCATTAGTATTTCTCTGTAAGTTTAGTTGTTCTTATTGTTGTAAGCAGCTGTGAGCTATTCAAGCTTCACAGGGTTCTCTTGATATATATATATATATATCTGGTGGATACATTCAAATCCACCAGAAAGTTTTAAAGACTTTTGTTTTTATTACTTTGTGTTTTGATTTAACTAACTCTTATTCCGCACTTAGCAAATCAAACACCTATATATATTATTAAGATAAAACATTTTTTAATTCAGAAAAAGTTTCAAAAATTCCATTCAACCCCCCTTCTGTAATTCTTGTTGCATTGTTATGGACTAACAATTGGTATCAGAGCAAGCTCTTGAAGAACAAAGACTTTAAAGATCACAACAAACAGCAAGATGAACAAGAAGGATGTTGGAGTCAAGATTCCTTTTATAGACAAAGATAATTACAATCACTGGAAGGTAAAGATGCATCTTCATTTACTTTCTCAAGGTGAGGCATATGTAGATTGCATAGAGAGGGCCCTCATGTACCAATGAGAGCCGCAACTGGAAATGAGCCATCAGTTCGCAAGCCAAGGTATGAATGGTCAGATGTCGATATTAAACAAGTCAGGAAGGGCAAGAAGGCCATGAATATTTTGTTTAATGGAGTTGATGATGACATGTTTGACAACATCATCAATTGCAAAACTACCAAGGAAGTTTGGGATACAATACAGATTATCTGTGATGGCACTGAACAAGTTAGAGAAAACAAGATGCAGGTACTATTCACAAATATGAGCATTTCCACTTTGAAGAAGGTGAAACTCTTACTGATATCTTTAGTAGATTTCAAAAGCTACTGAATGCTCTAAAGCTACATGGAAGAGTCTACCAAACCAAAGATTCTAACCTCAAATTTCTAAGATCCCTAACAAAAGAATGGAAACCAATGACAGTCTCCTTGAGAAACTCACAAGAATATAAGGAGTTTACACTAGAGAGACTGTATGGCATTCTAAAGACTTTGAGCTTGAAATAGAGCAAGATGAAATAATGGAGAAAGGGAGAAAGAAAGGAGGATCCATTGCACTGGTTGCTGATTTAGAAAAAGAGAAGGAGATGAAGATAGAAGTTGTTGAGTCTACTTCAAAGGTCTGTGAAAATAAGGGCAAGGGGCTGGTAGCAGAAAATGAAAATTCTTTGAACCAAGATGATATGGATGACATTGATGAACATCTAGCATTTCTTTCCAGATGATTTTCCAAGCTCGAGTTCAAGAAGAACTTTGGAGAAGCTAAGCCAAATAGAAACATGGTGGATAAATCAAAATTTAAATGTTTCAAATGTGGCTTGGCAGGGCACTTTGCGAATGAGTGTAGAAAGTCAGATTCCAGCAAGAAGAAGTTTGAGGTGGTGGATTATAACCAAAAATATTTGGAGTTGCTCAAACAAAAGGAAAGGGCTTTCATTATACAAGAAAATGACTGGGCAGCAGATGGTCTGGATGAGGATGAAGATGTCAGCTATGTCAATCTAGCCCTAATGGCAAAGTCTGATGAAACAGAGACAAGTTCTTCAAGTAATCAGGTAATCACCACTAACCTTGCACATATATCTAAAGCTGAGTGTAATGATGCAATAAATGACATGTCTGCAGAAATATATCATTTATGTGTTTCACTTAAGTCTCTTACTAAGGAAAATACTAAGATCAAAGAAAACAATTTTTTTTTAAGTGAGAGGAATAATGTGCTAGAATCTCAGTTTATTGAATTTGAAAAATTGAGAATTTTAGTGTAAAATTGCTAAGGATGAATTAACTGAGTCCTTGAAGAAAGAAGAGATCTTGAAGAAGTAGCTTGAACGAGAACATGAGAAGATTAAGGCATGGAAAACATCGAGAGATGTTCATGCTCAAATCACCAAAGTTCAAGGTATTGAGTCCTTTTGTAATGAAGCCTGGAAGAAGAATAAGGAGAAGCTGGAATCCAATTTGGTTGAAGGATTGCTAACAGATGTGGACTCGAAGGATGATGAGTGTCATCCGTCGGATAACCAAAAGGATTATCCGTCGAGTGACATAAATCATCATCCGTCGGCTGTAAGCAAACCTGTGAGTAAAGCCAAACTTTCCAAGTTAAATGAAAAATATGGATCAGTTTCCAAAAACTTCATTTCAGGAGAATCTAGTCAAGTAAAGAAGGAAAAGAAAGTGAATGTTGGTCATCTGTCTATCAAGAAATTGAATGACAGACTAGAAAAGATTGAGGTTAAAACAGAGGCTAAAAAAATAATAGAAATGGTAAAGTAAGAATTAACAAACACAACAACTACACACCTAATAAGTATGCTCCAAGAAAAATCTGTGTTAAGTGTGGTAGTGTAAATCATTTGTCTGTTAATTGCAAAACTGCCATGCCTACTTCCATATTTGTGCCACCTTCTTTTCCCAACATGAATGCCATGCCTTTTATGCCTATGAATGCTATGTCTATACAGAATATGAATGCACAATTTGCTAATATGCCATTTGCATCTAATCCTTATTATGCTGCATTTAGTATGCCTCAAATGCCATTTAGCATGCCCTATTAGAATAACATGTTTACTAATAGCATGCCATTTCCTGTTAATCAAAATGTGTATGATAATTCTGTTGTAATGAATGATTTCAAAGGTCCAACTAAAATGACTAATGATGAATCTAATATCCCCAAGTCAAATGAGATCAAACCTAAGAAACAGAAAAATGAAGCTAACAAGGCAGGATCCAAGGAAACTTGGGTACCAAAATCAACTTGATTTGATTTTAATGTGTGCAGGGAAATAGAAAGAATCTATGGTACTTGGATGGTGGTTGTTCAAGACACATGACCGGTGATTCTATCCTGCTCACAAAGTTCAAGGAGAGAGCTGGCCCAGGTATTACTTTTGGAGATGACAACAATGGTTATACAGTGGGATATGGCTTGATTTCTAAAGACAATGTCATTATTGAGGAGGTTGCCTTAGTGGATGGTCTCAAGCATAATTTGTTGAGTATCAGCCAGCTGTGTGATAAAGGCAATTCAGTAACCTTCAACTCAGAAGCATGTGTTGTGACAAACAAAAGGAGCAACAAAGTGGTTGTCACTGGAGTGAGAAAAGTAAATGTGTACCTAGCTAACTTTAAATCATAAAATGCAGAATCTGTTACTTGTCTTCTCAGTAAAGCAAGTCAAGATGAAAGTTGGCTTTGGCACAAGAAGCTATCCCATCTAAACTTCAAGACCATGAATGAACTTGTAAAGAAAGAACTGGTTAGAGGCATTCCTCAAGTGGAGTTTTCTAAGGATGGACTATGTGATGCTTGCCGAAAAGGAAAGCAAATTAAAGCATCATTCAGAAAGAAACTTGATTCAACAATTGAAGAACCTTTGCAACTGCTACACATGGATTTGTTTGGACCATTCAATGTGTTGTCCATCTCAAGGAAAAGATTTTGCCTAGTAATTGTAGATGATTTCTCAAAGTTCTCTTGGACATATTTCCTTAAGTCCAAAGATGAGGCTAGTGAAATCATCATTAATCACATATGGCAAGTCAACAATCATCCCGATTTCAAAGTTAGAAGAATCAGGAGTGACAATGGAACTGAGTTCAAGAATTCTGTCATGAGAGCATTTTGTGAAGAAAATGGGATTTTGCATGAGTTTTTAGTAGCAAGAAATCCATAACAAAATGGAGTAGTAGAAAGAAAGAACAGATCACTTATTGAAGCTGCAAGGATAATGCTTGAAGAATCTAAGTTACCAACATATTTCAAGGCTGAAGCTGTAAATACTGCATGATACACTCAGAATATTTCTCTGGTTAATCAAGCAAAATGCATGACTCCCTATCAATTGTTCAAGAACAAGAAGCCAACTCTAAATTTTCTTCATGTCTTTGGCTGTAAATGTTATATCTTGAGAAATCAAACTGATCAGAATGGGAAGTTTGATGCTAAAGCAGATGAAGGAATTTTTGTTGGATATGCTGTTGGTAAAGCTTACAGAGTCTACAATTTGAGAACCAATATTATTTTGGAATCAATTCATGTTGTGTTTGATGATAAAAAGATTGAAGGACTACAAGATGGAGATTATCATGAGAGCCTCAAATTTGACAATGTGGAGATGGTTAGTGATGACAGTGATGATGAAAGTGATCAAGAAATAGTATCAAAGGATAATGCAGAAAAATCCACTACCAATGAAGCACAAAATTCAACATCTGTTGAGTTGCAAAATGCTTCATCCGTCGGGAGACAACCAGCTTCATCTGTCGGTACTCAAAATTCACCATCCATCGGGTCATCAAAAGAAGCTGAAAGTCAGAATAGATCACTTACAGAAAGTTCCCCTTTCTCAAATCAAAAATCCATTAACTCAGGGGGAGTTTCTAATAATCAAAACTCAATCACACATCAAGACAACAATGAGGCCTCTTCATCTAGAGCTAATCTACCTTAACAAAGGAAATGGACAAATGATCACCCCTTTGAGCTTATCATTGGTGATGTATATTCTAGAGTTCAAACAAGGAGAGCAACTCAAGAAGAATGTCTATATAGCAGCTTCCTCTCTAAGGAAGAACCAAAGAAGGTAAAAGAAGCTTTGTTGGATCCATATTGGATTTTAGCTATGCAGGAGGAGCTAAATCAATTTGAAAGGAATAAGGTATGGAAGCTGGTACCCAAGCCTAAAGGAAAGAATCCAATAGACACCAAATTGGTATTCAGAAACAAGATGGATGAAAATGGCATAGTAGTCAGAAACAAAGCTAGATTGGTTGCTAAGGGCTATTTTCAACAAGAAGGAATAGATTTTGATGAAACATTTGCTCCTGTTACAAGACTTGAAGCCATCTGAATCTTCTTAGCCTATGTAGCCCATGCCAATTTCAAGGTCTATTTAATGGATGTCAAAAATGCCTTTCTGAATAGAGATTTGGAGGAGGAAGTCTATGTCAGTCAGCCTCCTGGTTTTGAGGATCCAAGTTTTCCAGAATATATCTACTATCTTTTGAAAGCACTTTATGGACTGGAGCAAGCACCTAGAGCCTGGTATGACACTTTGTCAAAGTTTCTTTTAGAGAATCACTTCACTAGAGGTACTTTAGACAAAACTTTATTCTTTAGAAATGTTAATGGCTCTAGTATACTTGTTCAAATTTATATAGATGACAATATTTTTGGCTCTACAGATGATAAACTTTGAAAAAAGTTTGCCAAATTAATGCAAAGTAAGTATGAAATGAGCATGATGGGAGAACTAACTTACTTTCTTGGTTTGCAAGTTAAGCAAGTTAGTGATGGAATATTCATTAGTCAAACTAAATACATTTATGACCTTTTAAAGAAGTTTGATCTAATGGATTGCACATCTGCAAAAACTCCCATGGCCACTACAACTAAGCTTGAATTAAACACTATTAAAAAGTCTGTGGATATTTCAAGTTATAGAGGCATGGTTGGCTCACTTCTGTACTTAACAGCTAGTAGGCCAGATATAATGTTTGCTACATGTCTTTGCTAGATTTCAGGCTGATCCTAGAGAATCTCATTTAGTAGCTATTAAGAGAATTTTCCGATATTTCAAGGGAACACCAAAACTTGGCATTTGGTACCCTAGAGATTCTGGTTTTGATCTAACTGGTTATTCAGATGCAAATTATGCAGGTTGTAGAATTGATAGAAAAAGTACAACAGGAACCTGTCAATTTCTGAGAAACAAGATTGTGTCCTGGTTTAGTAAAAAGCAAATTTCAGTTTCTACTTCTACAGCTGAAGCTGAATATATTGCTGCTGGAAGTTGCTGTGCACATATTTTGTGGATGAAAACCAATTGTTAGACTATGGTCTGCAAGTGAAAAGAATCCCTATTTTCTGTGATAACACAAGTGCAATTGCCATCACTGAAAATCCAGTAAAGCATTCAAGAACAAAGCACATAGACATCAAGTACCACTTCATAAGGGAACATGTAATGAATGGTACTGTGGAACTACATTTTGTTCCAAGTGAAAAGCAGCTTGCAGATATATTTACCAAACCACTAGATGAATCCACCTTTTCAAGGTTGGTAAGTGAGTTAGGTATGCTTAATTTCTCTTGAATCTTTTCAGATAATTTGCAAGTTGTAATGTAGCCAAAAATTTAATTTATTTTTCAGTCTTGGATGAAATTTTGGCTAAATCAAAATTTACATCTCGACGGATGATCATTATCCATCGAGTTTGATCATCCGTCGATTTACAATCTGTTAATAAAATCAATTATTTTTCTGGAATATTTTATGTCCCGACGGATAACTGATTTATCCTCATCCATCAAATTGTCTTATTCTTAGCCGTTGATTCTCTGAACATTATCCATCGAGTATACTTACAGTTTGTAAGCATAACACGACGGATAATTGATGGAATTTTTACAGTTTATTTTTAAATGACTATTTTGGGCAATTCTTATTGGTTACTTTAATTTACTTTATTATTTTTGACAGTTTTTTGAGAGAGTATAAAAGCAAAATTCATTTTCACTGCTTTTCTTTTATCATTCTCAAATCATCTGCTCTAACTTCTCTCTTTCTCAAAAGCACTTACTCTCTCTCTGTAAGTTTTTACTCTCTAACAATGGCACTAGTCGTAAAGATCATGTCTCAAACTGGATTTATCTACGAGAAGAACAACTTCACAGCCTTAGTGAACAAGGGCATTCAACAGTCTGGGGACTACCACAAAATGATGGATTTTGTGAAGAACTACAAACTCAATTATACCATGCTGGAATCACCCACCATTTACTGTGAGGTTGTTGAAGAAATGTGGACTACTGCAACATACAACTCAACTGATAAGACTATCACCTTCACTATTAAAGGTAAGGAATTCTGTGTTAATAGTGGCATTGTTAAAGCATGTTTCAAAATTCCTGATAATACTGTAACTTCTCCACACACAGAAACTGACATTGTTAATATGCTTAATTTCATGGGCTATGCACTCTCTACTTCTAAATTAAGTGAGATTAGGAGATTGGGTCTTAGGAAGGAGTGGAGTTATCTGTGTGATGTAGTTACTAAAGTATTTTCTGGTCAAATTAGCAATTTTGATTCAGTTAATATCTCGATGCTTAACATGCTTTACATGCTAGTAACTGATAAATTTTTGAACTTTAGTGATCTTGTCATATTTGAGTTGGGGTTTAAGTTAGGGGAACTAAATAAGAGGGGTAAAAATGTTTACTATGCTAGATTTTTAATGATGCTTGCTAACCACCTCTCTGAGGATATTGTGCTTGAGAACCCAACCAACAAATTAGATTGTTGGGTTTAATAAAGGAGAATCATTGCAGATTTGAACACGGCAAACCATCACAAAGAGGTGCCACTCTTCTACTTTTCAGTTATGGAGGCACCTCAGGTAAGTGAGGTAATTTCAACTTTCTCTACTCTTCCAACCTCACAAACTTCTTTGCATTCTAGTGTAGCTATGGCAACTGTGTCATTGACCCAACAGTTGCCTACCCAAGCTACCAAACCCAAAATTTCAAAAAAAAAGACAAAGAAAGCCCCTTCTAGTGTCTCTCAAAAGATGCCAGCTGCAAAATCCACCAAACCTAAAGAGAGGAGTGTGAAGGTGGGTAAGAAAGGTGAGGGACAGGGTGAACATCAAAGAAACCCTAAGGATAAGGTTAGAGAGGTGAGTGTTTTCCAGCCTAGCCACACTGCAGTTTCCCAACAAACTGCAATGCTTAATAAGGATATAAGCTCATTACTAGTTGCATCCTCCCAAAAGGATGTGACTATTGAACAAAGCTCTCAGCCAAGAGCACAGGACAAAAGGGTAAGGGACACAAGGTCACCCCAAATTTACACTAGAAAGAAGAAATCAAAGGCCCTTGGGGATGCACAGGGTTCACACACTGTGCAAACTGGTGCTAAAGACACAGTCACTGCACCTTCTCAAAGTCAGGTTGATGTGGCTCCAATAAATGTGGAGTCACAGCCAAAATCTTTAATAATAGAAGCACCTGAAACACCAAATTCACCCATACACTCCTTGGATGTTGACATGATAAACACATCACTTCCAAATTCTCCATCTTTAACTCTCCTGGAGAAGCCAAAAATCCAAGCAAGTGAGGATCATCTTCTAGATGATTTGTTGGCTCACTTGCCATTTCTTTCTGAAACTGTTGAAACATCTGTGCCAAAATTTTCATCAATCGACACAGAGTCCACAATAGTTTCCACTCCAAACTCATTCATTTCTACTCACTCGATGGATATTGTTCATCCGCCGAGTAGTGATTGTATCCCGACGGATAAGCTTAACAGCAGTTATCCGTCGGATAGTCAAACTACTAACCCAACGAATATCCCTTATCTGTCGAGTGTCTCTGCACAACTTCAAATTTCATCAATTATTACAAGTGCAGAAGACTTAGTGATAGTGCAATCACTCCTAGGATTGAGGGAAGGGAGTGAAATGAGTGAGAGTCTGGGTTGCTCCCAGGAAAAAGGAGAGGAAAAGAGTGAACAAATGTAATCCATTTCTTCAGGATTGGCAAAAGTGAGTGTGAGGAGTCCCACCTTAGATGGTGAAGGTGAGGGTGTGAGGGTGGGGAGCCAAGGTGAGACCTTGATGCAACAAAAGAGAGATCAAGAGAGAAATGCAGGTACAGGAGTGATAAGGATGGAATCCATTGCAAGTGAGTCAATGAATGTCAATGATGCAGAAAGGGAAAGGTTATTTCAGCAAGAATATCAAGTTGTTATAGATTCCATTTCCCTGGATGCTGAGACATTTACTCACCATGTGACAACTTACCAAACTCTAGCTGTACAGAGCAATGAGGAGGCTGAAAGATTTCTAAACTTGGTGCATACTATACAATCTTTACAAAGAGCAAAGGATGCAATCACTGCTATGCCTTCCAATATTGGCAGTGATTTTGAACTGGATGAAACTTCTTTTAGGGATGCTGATGGGGATGATGAGGAAGACAACATGGACATAGGGGAAGATGCAGCTGTTCCTTCCTGGATGCTTATAAAAAATGTTTCTACTTACATCTCCAATCAACTCTATTCAATCTAATTCATGATACCCAAGCAGCCATTCAGGCATCTTTCAATGCTAGCACAAAGAAGCTACTCACAGCACATCTTGAAGCCCTCCAGCTGCATAAGATTCAAGCCCTTCAACACAGTCAGAATGTGGATGCAATCAAACAGGAAATTTCTGAAGTCAAGCAAGATGTTATAGAAAGGATGGATGCTAGACTTCCTGCAACCACCATGACTGAAATTGCTCAAAAACTAAGGAATGAGGATGATCTCAATAGGAAAGTTGAGGCCATGGACTCAAGACTATCTGTTGTAGAGAAGTCAATGGCCAAGATACTAGACAATCAAGAAGCTCAGACTGCACTTCTCCAACAGTTGGTGGCTGCTCAACTCCCTCCCACACAACTTGATGATAACCAAAAGGGGGAGAAAGGACCAAGTGAGGGGGAGAAGCAACTCAATATTCAAGTTAGTAAAGTAATTATGCCTACAATTGCTTTCACCAAGCCACCAACTACAGACAACATTGATCTGATTAATGAAGCAGCAGCCACATTGAGAGTAGCTGAAAAGGAATAGTTGAGCCCAATCAACTGGGAGAAAATTGATGAGGACATTCAAAAGAGGTTTGGGCTAGCAAAGAAGCCATAAAAATCAGCCATTCATCACTCTCAAGTAAGGAAAATCTCTGTAAATGAAATGAGCATGAATAATCTGGAAAGATGACAGCCATCCTGCATCAAATCTCCAAAGGCTAAGCTAATTTTGAAGCCAAGGATGAACTATCCAAAATCTTCACTAAAGAACCCCTTGGACACAATGTATGAGACACCAAAGCCTGATGAAAAGAAGTTGTTGGCCAGGTCTCTAGAATTCTACAAGGATCCAGCTGATTCAGCATTGAAATGAAGAATTGCTAAAGTTTTTAGGAATGATAAGGAAATTTGTGTGGTGGCTGGACACCCTCAATTTGCTGAAGCAAAGAGAGAAGAAAAGGCAAGATTGAAGCAAGAAAAGAAACAAGCTGCTCTAGATGCTAAAAAGGTTAAACAAAAGAAGAAGCAAGCTGCTATCTTGGCCAAGCTACAAGTTGTGAAACCCACACGATAAATTTATGCACAACCATATGAAATTGTTGAATCTTAAGATCAAGAAATGCAAAATGAACCTCCACAGACAAAGAAGCCAAGGTACAAGCAAAACATCAAGATAAAATTGGATTTCAGTGATGAGGAGATGGAAGGGTACTTTCCTAAATAGTTTATTTCTATAATAACTCAAACATCCATGCCCTCTGTGGCACATGAAGAATTCAAGATAGATCCATCCAAGAACTTCCATGGTGAACCTATCATTCCAAAGGATGAACCAATAGACTGGGATAGTCTACCAATACCTGAACTCAATCTACCTCACTTCATGAAGCCAAAGAAGACAAAGACCAGAGCAGTCAAGAAAGTGAAGCCCTAAACTCTCAGATCCAAGTCCCTAACCAAAGCTCAAACCAAAGTCAACAAGGGAGACATCATGTACATCTGTGACATCAAGGAATTCTCATATTTAAACCTCTATCTAGATGAACTGGAAGAAGTTAGAGGGATTGATGCTTACAGGAATCTACCTGAAAGGTTAGTATTCAAGTATAAGGGAGGAAAGGAGATACAGTGGCCACTTCACAGGATCCTTCAAGAAAGCCAATATGTGCTGATAAAGGTTTATTCATCCTTCAAGAAGAACTTTGGATTCAATGTGACAGCTAGAAGACTTGTTCTAAAGAAGATTGAAGAACTGAGGAGTATTATAGCCAAAGATGCACTCCCAAAGACCGTAACTATTCCTTACACAGGGAGTAAGGTGCATCTAAGGCCCTACTCGCTGATGGAATTCATGGATGATAAAGGAGTTAGAAGATTCTTCAGATTAGAAGACCAATTGAGCATCTCTAGCAATGAGACTCTTGGAAATGTAAGAAATGTTAAATCTGTCAGAATCTGATGAACTGGAATTCCACAGACAGCTCCAAAATCAGATAGAAGAAAACAACAGGAAGCTTGGAAAGAGATCCAGATCTTCAAGGAAATAGATTAATCTGCTCAGGCTAGAGGAGCACCTTGAAATGACTGTGAGCAAATCTTTGTACATTTTGTTATTTGCAGCACTTTACAGTTTCATCTACCTTCATTTAAACTTGTATTTTTAGGGTGTTTTGTTATCATCAAGTCTCTCTTAATTTATGGCTACAATTCTAGTAGACATAAATTGGGGGAGATTGTTGGGAATATGTTGTGAACTTGATGATTTCATTAATAAAACACCTTAGTAGATTTAACTTAGTGAAAAATGTAGCACTTGACGGATAAGGAATATAGTCCCGACGGATGACTCAATATAGTCCCGACGGATGATGGTTTGTTATCCATCGAGTGAGTAGCTTGTGTAATAATAAGTCACGAAGCACATTTATGCAAACACCTTTGTTTAGATTCTGTAGTAGCATATAAGTCATGTTGACTTTAATTAGATATGCAGAATAGGTTGATTAATTGTACATAGATGATGACTTCTAATTCTGTATAAATGAAATGAAGTCAAGTGCCAAATAGCTACTCGACGGATAAACAACAATGCTACTCGACGGATGATCAACAAGGCAACCCGACGGATGATCATGTACCCGACGGATTATCAATTTAAACATCTGTTAACAGTGACAACACAGTCACATGCGTCGAGTGCATGTAAAAGGAATGTGGAAGCCTACTCAACGGGGTTTTAGAGAACAAAGAAGCATTTCCATTTCCATGCTATTATGAAGATGTTCAAAGATGTTGGAATAGAGTAATGAAGTAGCATAGTATTAGACTTGATAGGTTTTGTTTTATTATCTTGTCTTATTACTGTGTAATCTTGGTGATATATAAACCAAGAGTAGCAATTAGAACAATAAAAAGACTAAGCAATACATTTTCTCAGAGAAACAATTGTAAGCTATATCCTTAGTATTTCTCTGTAAGTTTAGTTGTTCTTATTGTTGTAAGCAGCTGTGAGCTACTCAAACTTCACATGGTTCTCTTGATATATATATATATAATATATATCTGGTGGATACATTCAAATCCACCAGAAAATTTTAAAGACTTGTGTTTTTATTACTTTGTGTTTTGATTTAACTAACACTTATTCCGCACTTAACAAATCAAACACATATATATATATATATTACTAAGATAAAATATTTTGTAATTCAGAAAAAGTTTCAAGAATTCCATTCAACCCCCCTTCTGTAATTCTTGTTGCATTGTTAGGGACTAACAATCTTCTAACGACCTTAGCTACACAAAAGAAACCTTGAGCTCCCCTACTCGACTTTGATGGCAAGAGTCTTTCCTCT
The DNA here is from genome assembly GCF_009905375.1 of Apium graveolens. Classification (NCBI taxonomy): domain Eukaryota; kingdom Viridiplantae; phylum Streptophyta; class Magnoliopsida; order Apiales; family Apiaceae; genus Apium; species Apium graveolens. The sequence goes on from NC_133655.1 coordinate 82,263,718, forward strand.
ATCTTCTCTTGAACCAACATGTGTATATAACATCATTATTAAAGGATCTATACACAACTCAAATGACTCTTATACTATTTGACTCTAATGCAACAAATATGCACAAATTCACTTATTACCATGCATCTCTATAACATAACCACTTAGTGCACATAATCACATCTCGTTATAATTAGTCACATAGAAAAATGGCACATAATTCACATAATCATACGAGTATCGAATTATCTCAAGACACTCTACCCTTGACCACTCGATCTTTGCTATTCCTCATTCTTAGACACCAAAACTTGAAATTTCTAGGTACTATAAATCCAATTCTTTTAAGTCTTCTTAGAACATTAACTTCTAATGATATTTAACTATCTTAAACATAACAAGACACACATAGGCCTCACCTAATTGAACTCATAAACACCTGACACAAGTCTAACCTTCCCGAGAGCACCATTCGACACCACCTTGTGTGCCTTGGAAAACTCAAACCTTGATACTTAGTGCATTCACTAAAATCTGACTTTTCCTAACTCCTTACTCATAAAACTAACTCCCAAACTTTGTTTGACACTAAGGCCTCATTTGGGCTCATATATGGCTTCTTATGAAGTTGACACAATTCTGCAGATTGTAACTTTACAAACTGCCATGTTTTACCCAACTTAAAACCCATTAAACTTACTCTAAGGTTGGTTCTAATGAATTAATAAGCTTCCCTTGACTCCAATACATATTTATATATCAAGGACCGAGGTTACATACCGAAAACCAATCCTAAATTGGATCCTAAACACACTAACTCCAAAACTGTCTCTATTTTGGGTTACTCTCGATTTTACACCAATCCACCCATCTAAACCAAAGTTTTTTCTCAAATTAAGGCTACTGAACTCAAGACTATACTATGCCTCAACATTCTGGAGTTTAGGCCTCCTAGGGGCTCATAAATGCTCACTCAAAATGCTACAATATTTTGACCAAAACTTCAACTCAACACTCAAGCTAAACTACCCTTCCTTCATTACTCCCACACGGCCGTAAACACTTCACCACAAGGATCAACAAAACTAAATCACACTCCCTCTTATTCAACCTATTATCTACCGAGGAGATCATTCCATACTCTAAAAATCATAATAACCAATGATATATAAATACAATTATGCATGACAATTAACTTGATTTTCGAACTTAACATGCATATATTCAAATTTTTTACTTTAAACAAAGTCATGATACTCACAAATTATGTTTCCTTAAAAACTTATCATACTTCAATATAGCAAGGCAAGTCATTACCTAGTACATGCCAAGCAATATCAAGATTAAAACCTCACAAATTGAAAATATAGCCATGAAATTATTTAAACCTGATAGTACTCTACTAATACCTTTAGATCACAACCTAAAACTTACATTCAAGCATTTATATCATTATATGTCAAGCAAAACGTGGCATGTATGAGTTTATACTATCATGCAAGACTTGAAAATATGGGGATCATTGATATGCATGAACTTAAATCAAAAGATAAGCTTGGAAACATGATTATTACACTAAATGCAAAGAAAACAACTTAATTTAGCTCCATTCGGCTCCTTTTTAAGCCATTTCCGAATGGCGAGGAGGGGAATTGTGGGAGTAGAACACTTCACACACCATTACCTTCTCCAAAAACAATGTATTTCATGGTTTGGACCTTAAGTTCATAAGAACCAAAGTCTTCCAATTGAGTTGTTAAATAACCTAGACATGCAACACTTAATCACTTAAATTCTTGCACAAAGCATATAAATATAACTTGAACAAAGGTAGGAGGGTTTTATTACACTAAGATCTTGAAGGATTGAATGAAATTTGAGTGTGTGTGTTTGTTTATTTTGGTTCGGCAGAGAGAGAAAGAAGAGAGAGAAGGGGGAGAAAGAAATAGCTTGGTTGAGTGGTTAATCTCCAAATATGGTTCACTTGATGTGGTTTTGTATTTTTATGAGCTACTTGGATAGTGGAGTGGGTAAGTACTAAACTATCATTCTCCCAAAACAACCAAGTTTTTCCATGCATGACGATTCTAGTAAATTGGTTAATAAGAAGAAGTTAGTGGGGTTGGAAATGACTTTGGTACCCCTCTCTCCTTTTGGATGTTCAAATGAATGCAAGGGAAAATGGGTAATCAACAAATCTTTATTCACAATTCTAAATATCATTTAAAAGAATGACTTTTATAAATAAAAATAAAATTCCATAAATTACAATAATTATACTATAAAATAGCTTGGAATTTTAGAAATTTTATAAGATCACTTTTATAATTTTAGAGAAAACATATTTTTGAAAAGTAAATTTCATCAACTTAAAAAATCTTGAAAATCACACACAAAATTCCAGATAAAACACTTTGCTCATCAATTTATAATAATCTGCTATATTTGGTCGCATAAACATTTAATTGACTCATATTCATGCAAGCTTACAATAATTACACACAAATATCCTAAAACGACTCAACTACAAGTACTTAAATACCGGTCGCAACATCCTCTCCCCCTTAAAGGATTTTGTCCCCAGAATCTAGGAGAACAAATGAGGATATTGCACCCGCATACCAGACTCTAACTCCCACATTGATTCCTCAATCTTGGGATTCCTCCAAAGTACTTTCACTAATCTCACTAATTTATTCCTAAGACTCTTTTCTTACCAGTCGAGTATCTTGCTGGGTTGCTCTACATAAGACATATCTGCTTGAATTTCTATTGGTTCAAACTCTATCACATGCTTGATATCTGGATTATACTTCTTAAGTAATGACACATGGAATACAATATGAACATGCTGATACTGTGGCGGAAAAGCTAGCTCATAAGCAACTTTCCCCACTTGACCCAAAATTTCAAAGGGACCGATGTATCGCGATGCTAATTTTTCTTTCTTCCCAAATCTGGTCAATCATTTCCATGATGATACTTTTAATAATACCGCTTCGCCTACTTGGAAATTCACGTCATTTTGAGCTAGGTCGGCATACTTTCGTTGCCTGTCTTGAGCAGCAAGCAATCTGTTAGGTCCCAATATGTTTGTAGAAGGGGGGGTTGAATACAAACTATACCGTTTAATCGAATAAAATGCAGAATAAAAAGGTGAAACAAAATTCAAGATAAATAAAACTTTTATTAAACTTGAAAGGTGTTACAACAACGGTATCTGTTACAAGGGATTAATCTCAAATCAATTATTAAAAATCTAGAATAAATTCGACATGAACTTTTTCTATTTTTGCAATAATTAGAATCAAATGCTAAATGCGATTTGAGATTAGGTTCTAGGGATTTTGATCCGCTAGATTGTTACACAAGAACAAGATAAATAATTCTAGTGGTTTGGATTTAACTTTACAATCTAGAATTTTGATCTTAAATAAAGCAGATGAAAAATGAAATGTTTTGCTTTTGTTTCTGCTGTTTTCTTGACTTGTGTGTTCTGTTGAAAAATGATCTGCTTTCTGTTGTTTAAGTAAACAAAACAATCACGTTGAATCAGCAAGACTTTCGGCAAGACAATCAAATGAACTGGCATGACAATCCATTTGAACTGGTAGGACTTTCGGTGAGACTATCCTTTTGAACTAGCAAGACAATCCCAATAGCTAGCAAGACAATCAGAATGAACTAGCAAGACTTTCGGTATGACTATCAATTGTCATACCGATTGTCATAGTAGTTCAAATCATATTGTCTTACTGAATTATTAATAGATTTTAATCTAATAAAAATTCTGAAAATCCTTAATATTAATTCTGAATTAATTAATCAATTAATTCAATTAATCAATAAATTAATCTTTGCAGATATAATTTATTTTCTTAATTAAATTATATGACTTAATTAATTAATAGAGAATTAATACTAATCTTGAGCAGCAACCATTCTTCTGAAAATCTTCTGAAAATCACTGTCAATTATGAATCAATTCCACCACTTCAATGTTGACACTCGATGAATCAATTCTTCTGAAAACCAAATTCTTTAGGGTACCAAATACCTAGATTTGGTGTTCCCTTAAGATATCTTAAGATTCGTTTAACAGCAACGAGATGAATATCTCTAGTATCTGCTTGGAACTTTGCACATAAGCATGTAGCATACATAATATCTGTTCTACTTGCAGTAAGATAGAGTAACGAGCCAATCATACCTCTGTAGCTTGTGACATCTACCTTAATGGAGTTTTCACATGGTCCAAGCTTGACAGCTGTAGTTGATGGAGTCCTTGCTGATGCAGAATCCTCTAGATTGTACTTTTTGAGGAGTTCCTTGAGATACTTGGATTGACAAATAAATGTTCCATCTAACCTTTGATTTACTTGTAATCCAGGAAATAAGCATATATGGAATCGGCAGGTATGTGTCACGCACGATAGTTCGATTGGGAAGGTACCTGAGGTTAGCCAAATCACTATCTTCTTTTCTTGAATGCATAGATCAGGGTATTTGACTAAGTAAGGAAGTAGCACCGGCGGCAGTTAACTACTAGGGCTTTTCCCTCTTTATAGGGCTTACCTCTTTGTTCCTTTGAGAGTCATCAGAGAATGGGAGGTACTAATACCGAAACTCGTGTCTTATGCTTCTTGTTTTCCTATACTAAGGTGTCCTCTCTCACCTGGCTTATTAGCTCCCAAGACATCACTGCAGGTCTAGCTCATTTTTATGTAAATGAGCATTGATCCCCTACTGTGACATATGATGGTGTACCTAGACTTGGTGGTGAGCTACCTTCTTTCATACTGTCAGTGAGGGTAAACATACTGGATTAAGAGATCCAAGGAAATAGAGCGACTTTCCATAACAATAATACCGCACTATCGCATTATATACACCATTTAGCGACAAATCCTTTGCTCTAATGCCTCGTTACGTATATCGCTAGCGATAGGTTTTACATCTCGCCTAGCCTCATCTCTTGAGCCTAGTGGGCGCTGCACAAGTAACCGCCGTTCTCTTATCCGCTTGAATAGAGAGAATATCCCAGCTAGAATAGAAAGATATATAGGATATACTAGGGAATGATTGGCCTTAGCGATTCTTAGCTATGAACAACTCCTTCTTCCTCCCCTAGACCTATTGAAGTTGCCTACCCTTTATGACTTTATGATAAGGCTCACTCGCTACCCTAAGCCCTACAGTTCCTTCACTTACCGCCTAATCTTAATCTATTGCCCTGCCTCCAAGAGAATCAATGGCACCAACCGATTCAATGGCAGCTAGTTCCAGGGAAGCTGCTTCAATGGAAGTTGGATTGCCCTCCTTTGAGTGTGAGTTCAATTGGATGAATCTATCAAGTAAAGGTCAACATATGTAGCAGCAAGCATGGTGCATTGCCTATTTCTCGCTCGGGAGCCAAAACAAAACGAACACGCCTGTTACCTACTGTACTGGACCCTCGACCATGCATTCTACCTTTGTCAAATCAGAACCAATACCACTGCGCTCGAACAGTTGAGCGGCCGCCGACCAGCAACTTCCGTGCACAGATATAGATTCATTCTTCATACCTGGTCCAGCCTCACAACCCTTCGCGGGTTGGTAAGAAGTCAGTCTTGTTTGGTAAGACGAAATTAGGCAAAGAAAAAAGAGTGCTCGGCCAGAATAACGGCCAACAAAGACCGTAATTACATAGATAATTGCTCTTCACCTTCTCCGTCTTTAAGGCGAACCGTATGGCGGCTGGAAAGAAAGACGACCTCGCCTTCTCATAGATGGTATCAGTGAGAGCCATTTTAGTATCCCCCATTGACCTTCTTTTGTAGATAGAATCTTCAATGAGTGGAAACAAGCAACCTTACGTTTTCTTCGCTTGCTCTGCAGTACGAGCCTCATACAGAGCCGCGCCCCTTTCATATGATGAGAAGAAGAGGGGCTGAAGGCGGCTGCTATCTAAGCGAAGGGGCCGCCCACTTTTCCGCACCAATCCTTATTTACTACTATATATTTTTTGGGGTGTATAGCTCAGTTGGTAGAGCATTGGGCTTTTAACCTAATGGTCGCAGGTTCAAGTCCTGCTATACCCAAACCTACCTTACTATACTATGAGTAAGGATGCGTAGTAGCGTTCAAAGATCGCTCTTTGGCCTTTCCTTTAGACGCACTTCAGCGGCGGATAGCAGCATGGGCAAAGCACTCTGCACGGCGAGCAGCCGGTTCTTATTGCATTCATCAAGATAGTCTTTCTCGCTCCTGAACTCTGCGGCGAGTTCAGCCACCACCCCCGGGCCTGAGCTCTGCTCGAGCGTAGTCAGCCAGCTTCGTGACTTTGCTTGGCTTCCAGCATTGCAAAGGGATAACCTTTCAATATCTAGGCGCCCTAGAAGGAGGGGTCCCGCGGGCTTCTTCCCCGAAGGTCAAGCTGTAGTCCCTGTCCCTGGGAGAAGTGGAAGGAGTTAGGAGGAGGGAGCGCCCTTTGCCCTAATAACTAATAAATAGGCGGCTTCACCCCCAAGTCGTCAATAAAATAGATAAAATATGTGATCATGACAGTACACTGATGCATAGGTCTTGTCTTCTTTACGGCCTTTTGATCATGATGCATCATGAACGCGCCAATATGTGATCGGGGTGAGCCGTGGTTAGATATAGGGGCGGCTTTGCTGGCTTGGATTGGAAGGAACGGCTTCGCTTTCCGATTGCTTTTTGAGGTCGGTTTGGATGAGCGTGGGCAAGTTCGGGATTCGCTATCGCTCCGCTGCTTCGCGTTTAGAAAGCCGTATTTTTTATCCCGAAGGGGGCATGCTGCAAAAGCGTAGGTGAGTGATAAGCGTAGGAGGCGTGCCAGAAGGGCAGCGGTAGCAGTGTGGTTCCAGGTTCCCGTCGCTAGATTGAGATCTGCAGGGCGGCGGGGACTTCGACTGCCTTATATCAGGTGAAGAGAAGGGGGTGGTAGGCTTAGTAGGGCTCGAACCTACAATATAACCGTTATGGGCGGTACGTTTCAACCAATTAAACTATAAGCCCCTACGGATCTCTACATGAAATTCGCTCGCTTCGGGAAGAGCGGACGGAAAGAGGAGGCCTTTGCTCTATCTGCTTCTTCCTCTTCCCAGGAATGAACAATTGGATAAAAAAAAGTTTTTTTTTATTATTGTTTCTAGAATATTATTATTATATATTATTATATATAAAATGATAAAAATAGAATAGAATTAAGTTCTATTAGCCCTTTCACGACTCAAACTGCCGGTACGCTTTCCGGCTCGCAATGGCTCAAACGGGCGGGGGCTCTCTATTTGCTTGCAATGCCGGTTCTTCGCCTTTAGTTAGAAGTAGAAGTAGAGGGCGCCATTTGCCCCACACTTCAGAAAAAGTAGAAGTGATGAAGGGGTAGTAACTCATATCACGGGAGGAAACTTTGCGCAGAGTTCCATTACTATTAATGGGGGGCTCCGCGATTTCTTATGGGCACAGGCATCCCAAGTAATTAAATCTTATGGTTCTTCATTATCTGCATATGGGCTTTTCTTCCTAGGTGCCCATTTTGTATGGGCCTTTAGTTTAATGTTTCTATTCAGTGGACGTGGTTATTGGCAAGAACTTATTGAATCCATCGTTTGGGCTCATAATAAATTAAAAGTTGCTCCTGCTACTCAGCCGAGAGCCTTAAGCATTGTACAAGGACGTGCTTTAACCTATGGAGTCCTATTCTTGCGATATAACGCTAAATATTAGCCATAGAATGGATTTGGGCTTTGGATTCAAAATCTTGGAAAAAATATATCATAGGAGCTAGCCTTAGGGGCCCATTCCTAAAGCCATGCGGGTTGGTCAGAAAAAACATTATCATAGACTATATGGAGGAGTGAGGAAAGGAAAGGGCTTCCATGACAATGAGGTCATTCTTGCATGGGCTTGCTTTGATGATGGGTAGACATCTTCCTTCTTTAACCCTTTTAGTATAGCTTGAACTCGTCCAAAGCGCTCAAGCTGGTCAAAAAAAGTAGCAGCTTTCACGTATGGTAATTTCCGCCGATCTAATTTATTAAACAAGGCCCCAAGTACATGAACTATTATAGCTTCCAGTGTATATTGACCTAACACATTTAGAATACTTAAAGCCTTATCAGTTAGACCCATTTTCTTCTGATTTAGATAATCTTTTGCTGTAATCTTACTTGGATTAATTATCTAACCATTGCTGGATATTTCTCAAAAGCCTTAGTCTCTTTTCCTTCAAAATCCCTTGTATAACTTTTGATTTGAATCTGTAATTCATAAAAATGAAATCTTTATCCGTTTTACAATCATAATAACCATCTTTTAACATTTTAAAAAAAAATCTTATTATGAGCCTTATTTTTCCATTTTTTAGATTTCATATGCATCTCCACTTTATTTAGGAATATATTCATGAACTTGTCATACATTAAACATCTTACAGCATCCTTATCTTTCATCTCACTACTCTTTTTACCCATTTCTATACTGGTCTCTTCTTTTATCCCATCATTTTGCTGGAAATAAGCCAGTAAAAGACAACTAGAAGCAAGTGGGGGTACGTAAACGAGGACGGATCACAGTGTTTTTGTACTAGTCAGCTTTGAGGTGTCGAGTGAGGGATTGTTCTATCTCTTATGAAAGGGGCCTTGGTGCCTTATTATTAGAGAAAAGGGAGTACTATCTGATGCTTCGCTCGATTATTGGCCTATTCCGCTCGATTATTGTCCTATTACGCTCGATTATTGCGCCCTTTTCTTTACTTTTCTTTAGGGCCGGGGATGGGGTTAAGACGCGTGGCGATACCACGATTTAGGGCCGGGGACGGGGTTAAGACGCGTGGCGATACCCGCGAAAAACAAAACTTCAACTATTGATATAATTTTAGTTGGTGGAAAGAGTTAAGGGCCTCTAACGCCTATAAATAGAAGCTTCTTTCAGTCTCTATTAGGCACAAAGCAAAGGGCACTTAGTAGAAGAAAGTAAGTAGCCATGGATCCCAATGGAGGAATTGACAGACTTTCTATTATTTCAAATGAAATCGCACAAGTGGAGGCAGCAAAGCTCTACTGGGAGCACATGCTAGCACTTTTCTGGGAGCATCTGCCTGCTATCGATCCTGAGATGATAGCAGACGCTATGCAACAAATAAGGGACCGCATTCGCGGTCTGGAAGACCGGAGGAGGGCGCTGGTACAAGAGCAGCAAGCACTTATTGTGCAAGCTGCGATAAATCGTGCCAACGGCGGGGGAGACTAGAGGAGTCCGTCGACTCTAGAGGGTTTAAATAAGTGTCTGTAGATGCACAAAGTAGTTTATTTTCATGTCATGTATGGTGGTTCTTTGTCTTTTTTTAGTAGAGATCTACTCCGATGCTTACTGGAGATAGACTCCTACTTATGCTAACTATCTTTGTTTGGTTTTCTTTTTTATGTTTGCATGTATGGGAACCCTAGTTTAAGATGTTTACTACTTATGCTTTTAGAATAATAAAGACTTTTTCGTATAAATGAAAATGAAGTTCTTTCCTTTTATTCTTTCTATAGTGGAGATAGTAGCACGTAATTACAGACATATTATTAAAGTGGTAAGAACGGGTTTCGTTCTAGTGCCCGAAAAGAAGATTCCAAAGCTTTTCCGTTACAGAACCGTACGTGAGATTTTCATCTCATACGGTTCCTCCCTTATGTGCATAATGAAAAGCAAATAATATATATAATCTAAATAATAAGCTTTAAGCCTTAGATCTCTTTCTCGTTCGAGGTGGGAGTAGGCAGTTCTCTAGAACTGGATGTTGAATTATCAAAAAGATGATAGGAAGAAAAACCTGCTACTAGTTTTTTTTGGTACTTGGGAATCGAATTTGAAAGCAATGTCTTTAACTCTTTCATCTATCGTTGCTCGCATATCAATTGCATCGGAGTAGTTTTTAGCTCGCAAGAGGGTCCTCTTGGCAATCTTAATGTCTCCTTTCCTTTGGTCTCCATGGAGAGTGCTTTACATGCTCTTCAATGGTGTAGAGAGGCACAACAAAACCATTCTTGTCAATCACAAGTAGAGTGCACCTGATGCTTGTGAGTGACACAGATAAGTGCACGTCCAATTAAGAATTAAGAATTTCTTAGAATTCATTATTTAAAATAAGCCTTGCCCTCTAGTTGATAAGGCGATCTCTCTCTAAAATGAGTTTGGCAAATCGACCGAAAAATAGAATGAATGATCACAGTGTCTTAGCACCTTTTCTTTACTCGGGAAGAAGGCGAGTAGTTAATATCTTAAATAAGTGTGTTTCTAACGAATGCTAAACCGGCCTGGCGTTGTTTGATTTGATTAATAGGAAAGATGGGAGTTGGAAGAATCCGTTTTTATGAAGAATTCACCATGCGGGATAGAAACCTAATCCTAATAGGAAAAAACCCATCACTGAACAATCATAGGAATAGAAGAAATAGGTTAAGACCAAATGACAAAACTCTCTATGAGTTGGGCTACATAAAAGATCCTATTCTAAAATGGATGTAGGCTTAACTAAAGCCCAATGCAGGTTGAACTCTATGCTATGGAATCTAAGCCTCACTACCCTCTTAGGGTGTTACAAGTCATTTTTGGCCTAATGCAAGGCCCCATCTAGATTCAGCTTAGGGATTTATGAGAGATTGATTGATGGACCTAAGCTAAACTTAGAAGATTGAACCTAAACCAAAGCCTATAGACTGAATTAGGAGAGCAGAGGTTTAATCTAAGACCAATAAAGCAAGCCCAAATCCATGCAAGAAGGCCCGTTGATCTATCCAAATTAAAAGCCCGTCAAAGGTGGCTCCTCACATGAAATCATGTAAAGGATCCGAGCCCTTCACATCAAAACGATGTTCCAGCGGTCTCTACCCAAGTAGCTTTGGTCCATGATAAAATGCGTCAGGGTTCAACAGTTGTTGTGGGGTTCTTATTTTACATCCCGCCCCCGATACATGGTATCTCCGTATTGTAAGGATATGAGATTAGAATCATACTTCTGCAGTCACAGCAAGAGCGATAGGGACTATTGGTATAACTTATACTGGAGGGCTAAACGCTATGTAGAGGAGACCGATCAAGGATCATTTCATTGCATAAGCTTTTTATTGGATTTTAATGCATGTTCTTCTATCTTGAATACCTGATTGTAGTTCGAAAGAGAATACGATAGTGGAAGAATACGGGCTTTGATCCGAAGAAGCTCATGCTACAGTTTGAGGCTTCGATAGCCTAGATCGCGCAAATGGGGCAGAGATCCTTCCTAGGCCTTATAGTGGGATATCAGCCCAGCCATTGGAACGAAATTAGCTACTTCAGAAGAAGATCAAGAAAAGGTTGCTTGCTGTTACCATTAAGTATGCAAAAAACTCCGCAATCTTACTCGAAAGACGCGCTAAAACGTTTGTTTTTTCCTCTTTCTTAATTAATGTGAAGAAAGAAAGTTTCGGTAGACTGGGCTTCTATATACAGTTGCATAACTAGAACGAAGCACGATAAGCTGACAGCTACACCGGCAATGCCCAAAGCTCCTTGGACTATTTAACTACCGATTGATCCACTACTGGGATGGATTCTTCTTTCACTACTTACTGACGGACTTACATCCAGGGAGTGAATTATCTAGGTTAGGTATCCTGGTGGATCCTGGTAGACCGGTTGGTGTTCATCAGTCAGTTTGCTTCTTTCTTTGACTGACGTAATTGATTCGCCGTTCCTTCCGATTCGGATGGAGATGCGGAATCTTCTTCTCTAGCTACAGCTACCCTATGAGATCGCTTGCACAAGCTTTGGATTAAACAAGATCGGCCATAGAATCGAAGAAAAGAATGGGGACATAGCGAGAGAGTTGAAAACCTGATGAAGCGAGATGAAGCAGGGCCTAGCGATAGGGCTAAGAAGAAACTGAATACTGATGAGCAGTGCATCAAAGTCACGCTGCCAGACGGTACTACCTTCTACAGCAACTAGCAATTACAGAACGAGGCCTCTGGTGAGGGTTTTAAAACTGCCGGTGTCGTTAAAGCGCAGTAACGAGAAGTTTTTAGATAACAAGATATTCGATACGTAAGATTTCAAGTAAGCACAATTAGCCGTAGAATAGAACTCTGATCGTAGAGCACTGAACGCTAATACGCTTGCTCGATTTGACCCCATAAGCGGGATCACCACCCAATAGCATGTTGCCGCCAGAAGCAGAACCCCGTATTTCTTCTAGAGAATCTCCTAATTGGCCCAGAGCAAATTCTTTAACTAGAAAAAATTACTGTAAATATGCTCATCCTAGGCATAAGCTCTACTTTCTCTCTCTTGTGGTTGCATCGTGTCTAGCAGGTGAGGAAAGCCTCTTTTAAAATATTATATAACCAGGGGTCCCCCTTATAGAGTAATAGCCGTCCCATCTCTATGGTCTGGAAGGAGTAGTTTTCCAGTATTTATATAGAGTGTGTTGTTTCTATACTATATTAGGTTGTTGGGCCAACGTGGAGTATTCTAGAACTTCTCCACCGTTGTAAAATCCTAAATCCATAGAGTGCTCCCTCGCTTTATATTATGGAAAAGGCGCATAAATTCTATTTTTTCCTATTTTCAACATTAAGATGTTGCGCCCCTATCAATGTGAATTGATAAATCCAATTTAGGGAAACGGAAATTCCTATTAGATATATATAATACTGAGTCAACAGGAGAACTACCCCTATTCCGACTTTGAACAGGCTTCTTTCTTTCTTTCTAGCCTGTTCGTTTTGGCCTCACTCTTTCATGGGGGGACCCCGATTAAAAAAAAAGAACCTATAGGAAAATAAAGGGGCAACCTCTAGGGTTTTACAGTTCATGGCATGTGTTCACACTCACGCATCATATGCGGGTGTGGTATGCAGCATGGAGGGTACGCCCTGGGGTGAAGTTCTTTGATTATGCTCTACTGGGCGATTACATTGTCATCGCGGATCCAGTAGTCGCGAAGTCATATCTTGAGGTTATGGAGGGATGTAAGGTGACCATATCAAAAGAAAAGTCCCTCATCTCTAACGTGAGTGCTCTAGAATTTGCTAAAAGATTTATGGTCTATTCTATAAGGTTACACTTTACTTTAGTTCTGTGTCCCTTCGGGTTCTCCGTACTCTCTCTTCTGGAGTTTCCACTTTCCTGTTTTCGGAACTGCGAGTAAATTTGCTGTGTTTGTACAGGTTACGCGGCGGATCTTATAAGGTCTACTCACGTCAAGGTCTTCCGGCATCTAAATGTTGGAAGCGCCATTATCTCTTAATGTTTTTGCCGACTGGCATACTTCCTTTACCATTTAACCTTTATATATATAGAAGGTATAGTGTATATAGCTGTTGATTACTTATTCCGGGTACGGACTTTACCTAGTTTTAACTCCTCGTTCTTAGCCCGTTCACGAGCCATACCCATGACTTGCTCACTACAAAGGTAGACTCACTCTAAAGATCCTTGTTAGCTCCTTTAAGTAAGGTAAAATTCGGACAGATCTCTCAATCGTCGAGGGCTTAGTCCCATCCACCTTGCCCTTGATCGAAACTTCTCTCTCTCAACTTGAATGCTCTAAGACAAAGCAGTCTTAGTAGCTTTCCGCCATCCCCGAAGTCGTTACCTTAACCGCAAGGAGGGGAGGTCAAATGGGCAGTTAATAGTGATGGCTTCATCCACTCCTACTATGTGTATGGAAGTAGGTAGCCTGTTCAGGAAAGATAGATGGCTTCTTGTCTTGTAAGAAGATGATCTTGTCCTAAACGAAAGGGTAGAACCAGGTTCACCTCTATTTAATGAACCAAGCAAAAAAAGTAGTAAGGTAGCGGTTCTTTCTTTTGAAACAAAGCAGGCGAATAAGTCTATGTTATATTGGAAGATCATTATGTTCCGGCCGGTGCCAAGGAAGCGAAGAATGGTATTTCATAGTCTTACTCAGAGCGGGCACTATCTGCATTGTTATAATCTCTTTGGGACTAGCCTTTTATTTTTTAAATTCTATATTTTTTAAATTCTATTTTGCTTCTATGATGTCTTTAACTTTATGCTATCATTTTAAAGCTTCACGAAGAGTGTTAGCCAATAGTGCATTTTAGGTCAATCCCGAGCCACACCTTAGGCCGCTATCTCCCGACTGAACTATTGGTGGGAGTAAAGACTGCTCTTTCAAACTTCATCCAGTTAATCTATCTCTGTCAGTCTTTGCAGACTTCCTTACTTATTATCCTCTAACTAAGACAGGAAGAATAGCTATCACTAGGACAGAAAGTCGGCACGCATGCTTGGCACGCTTTATATGCTCCGATCTGGGAAGATGAAGAAATTGTTCGCGAAACAAGACTCATTGGCCGGCCTGGCCTTCCCTAATTTTGGTAAAAGGCGGATTCAGTTGTCAACTATCCCTATCGGAAATAGGATTTGACTACGGCGGATTCGAGCCATAGCACATGGTTTTATCAATGGTTGTTGAAGGACTATTATGACCTCACTTAGAATTTTGTAAATAAAAAAATAGATTCGTCTTACCGGGTGTGATTGCTGCGAAGAAGAAGCTTCTTGTATAATTGTGTAAGAGAATAAAAAGAATCTTACGCCCAACAACTCCCATGCCTTTCTTGGCCCAACCGGCTGGCGATTTCCGACAAGTCTTTATGCATTTTTAGAGCAAGAAGCGGAACTACAAGAAAGCTTTCTTTATGGATAACCAATTCATTTTCAAATATAGTTGGGAGACTTTACCCAAGAAATGGGTAAAAAAAATGGAAAGATCGGAACATGGGAATAGATCTGATACCAATACGGACTACCCATTTCCGTTGTTGTGCTTTCTTAAATTGCATACCTATACAAGGGTTCAAGTTTTGATCGATATTTGCGGAGTTGATCATCCCTCTCGAAAACGCAGATTTGAAGTGGTCTATAATTTACTGAGTACTCGGTATAACTCACGCATTCGTGTACAAACCAGTGCAGACGAAGTAACACGAATATCTCCAGGTAGTCAGTCTATTTTCATCAGTCCGGCCGGTGGGAGCGAGAAGTTTGGGATATGTTTGGTGTTTCTTCCATCAATCATCCGGATCTACGCCGTATATCAACAGATTATGGTTTCGAGGGTCATCCATTACGAAAAGACCTTCCTCTGAGTGGATATGTGGAAGTACGCTATGATGATCCAGAGAAACGTGTGGTTTCTGAACCCATTGAGATGACCCAAGAATTTCGCTATTTCGATTCTGCGAGTCCTTGGGAACAGCGTAGCGACGGATAATAAAGAATCAGAATAGGTCCAAGTCCAGGGGACAAATTAATAGGAAATGCTATTTGGCTTCGTAAGAATAAGAATTAACTTCTATGAAATGAAAGAGTTTAACGGGAATTGTCTTGATCGTCGGATATCATTGATAAAAAAATAGGAAGAAAGTGTTCTCGAACGATTTCCTGCAATTCCTCCCAGTATGGAATGAGTAAAGAATCAAGCTACAAGTTTCGATCTATACGAAACGCACTTGTTTTTTTGATTTCGGTTTCATTGATAGCAGAATATCCTTGACTCTATAGGGGCGCTAGCGCTTGACTAATAGAATCTTAAAGGGGCCTGAATGAAACTTAACTTAATAGGCTGCTACTCTAGGCTCGCTTCTTCAAGCTCCGCCCCTTATTGAAAAATTGAAAATGGCCTAGCTAACGAGCAATCTTTCTAAAGTGCTAACGCGCCTTATATTAGAATCTTAGTAAAGCAACCTTTCGCGCTAGGCACTCACGTTTTTTGTCTGGATGGAAGCAGGCGGCAGGGCTTGCTTAACCGGATACATGGAATTGGGATCTCTGTCGCATGCAAATCTTTCTATCGGGAAAGCCTCGCTTATTCAAAGGGCTAATTCTTTATGACCCTTTTTGCTCATAAGTAAGCATTGGTAGGAGCGGCAGATGATGATTTTGAGATTAAAAAAAAGACCAAATTCCAAAAGAAGAAATAAATGGCAAGATCCATTGAGATCGATTCAAATTGGGCATACAGAATCTTTTTCAGTTTATGAGACTATATGCATGCAAGATGTATTGGGGGTTCAAAAAGAATCCTTTTCTTTATAGTCGTATCAACTGTGATAAGAAAGCGCTCTTAGTTCAGTTCGGTAGAGCGTGGGTCTCCAAAACCTGATGTCGTAGGTTCAAATCCTACAGAGCGTGATTCCGTTCTTATTAGGTCTAATTACAATGAAAGAACTTCACTAACTTGAACAGCAACCTTCATTTTACTTCCTGCGGGTTCAAGAAAGGAGGAAGTCAATAAAAAAAAGAGATGTTAATTAATCAAAGGTCCAACTGATCGCCGCGTCTGTATTCTAAATATGCAGTTACGAATAATCCAAAAAGGAATAGGAATTAGACCTAACACGATTCCAAATAAAATATAAAAACTTCAATCATTTCAATTTGTTTGAAAGGATAAAAAAGAAAACTACGACTAGTCAGGAATTGCGAAGAAACATCGTAAGTAACAATAGTGCAAATTCCGGGTGACTGGATCACCCCGGCAGTGGGGTTGCTCTAACTCAGATGACCCCGAGAAGCGCAGCGCTCCATGATCCTTTTGTAGGTGATGGGGCAGAGCAGCGGTCCCAGGCCTCTCTTGGCAATAGTTTCCCTTTCTTATCTTCTACCTTGATGGGTGGGAGAGGTCACCGAATTAGGATATCACTACTAGCACGGACTGCGCAGGAAATTTCTATCCTATAGATGTCTCGGCGCTTTCATTATCCTTTTCTTTATTTTTGCTTTCCCTTCTTGATCTCCAAGTCTGTAAAAAATTGAATAGGAACTATGTATGTTAAGCACATGTTGCAGCCAAATGGGCTTGTAGGAACATGATTTCTGGATGCTGGGAGATGGACAGACCAGACTGCATAAAACTACTGGAATGGAAAGAAAGAGAGGGGAAGAAGCGATTCGTTAAAAAAGGGATGAGCTACCCGGATGAACGAAGAGCTAAAAGGAAGACACAAAGTCCAGTGGCAGAGCGGCGATCAGCCTTTAACTAAAAAGCTTGTCCAATAAGTGGTTCTGCCGTGAGTGACTTCGTGAACAGCCGCCTCATATCATAAATAGTGTAAATTTACTTTGCCCGGCTCGCACAAATCGAAGTAGCGAGCATGAGAAAAAAGATTTGCAGCTAAGCTAAGGCCAGAGCCAACCTCAGCGAAAGAGTTTTAAGTCATTTTTCCTATTTGATAAGGTTCTTACCGGGGTTAGCAGCCTTCTCGGCCCCTCTTATGGAATTGCTAAAGAAAAAGGTGACAAAACAAATAGGAAGAGGCCCATCGACAGGCCTTTGCGAAAATAAAGGAGACCTTAGCGAACGCCCCAGTGATGATGCTCCAATAGCAGGAAAAACAAACAATATAGATAGCCAATGCTACTAGGGGAATGCCCCTTAGATTAGTTAGAACTGGGAAAAGTAGTTCTGGCCAAGTCTTTCTACTAGCCCCTTATTCAAGAAAGTCCCCACTCGCTGATCTCTGCGGATCTATTGACAGAGGGGATAACAAAAACTTAAAGGGGCTTGGCTTGGTTCACCCTCTCTGGTACATCCTAGGACATTAGAGTGAGATGTCGGCCGTTCCCATTCCACTCGCGAGAAAAGAATCTTTACCCACCATGGACTGGGGGAAAGAAGAGTGGGTTAGTGGGCTTCTTTCACCAGTTTTCTTTGAGCGTTTTAAATTCAATAAATAAGCTCGGGGCCCCTCTCTGATAAGGAAGGAAAGCTAAATGCAAAGAAATATAAATAAAAAAGGAGTACAAATCACATAGCGGAGGTTCAGATTCATCATTCTAAATGGAAGACGAAACAACTTAACCCTTAAACCAGAGTTTTCCCTCGAATAAGTGGAAATACATTGGAAATACATACACCGCCGCCTGTAACAGGATTGCTAGTTGGCCCACTTTTAGCGATATCCCTTTCAAGCATGAGTAGGACTTCTAGTGTTGGGAAAGTCATCCTTGGCATAAGCTCTACTTCGACTAGCTTGAACGACGAAGCTTGGCATTAGGAAGAAAGAAAGAAGAAAGAATAGGCTGTGATGCCGAAAGAGGCATTTTTACATTTGATTGAGAGATGTGAATCATGGCCCTATAGCAATGCAAACTATACTGACCACACTAGGGCAGAGGGATATAAAATGGTTTAGCATTCGTTAACATAGAGAGAGAATCATAACCAGAAGTCTTTTCCCAGGAACGATCAGAAGGATGAAATCCAAGCAAGCAATTGGTTGGAAAGTGTTGGTTCGATCCCAACTCGTGACTGTGCTACAAAGCATTAATGAGAACAGATAATACCTTCTTGTGAGCGGGGAAAGCTATAACATAGAGCTCATACCAGATAGACCCTTCCTTCCAAGATCAGCTGGACGACACTTCAAAGGTACTTGCTTCCCCTTTTCTTTTTACCTTTAAGCTTTCCAAGATAATAGACAATGCTTCTAATAGCGGCGGCAGCTACTATATGAGTTTCGGACTGTGAGTCCAACTGTGGCTACATCGAAGAGTTTGGAAAGAATTCGGGAACAGAAGGACTCGTGATTCTTCTGAATAAGGAATTTTACCTCAGAAGCCATGACGCCCCGGGGGAAAAGAAGTAGGAGACCCCCTTCTTCGGCGTGCATCGGGGTGATCATTAGGCCCGGGATCATTAGTCTTTGACATCAAAAGGGTGCTGGTTCTGACAAGGCGATCCCCCCTAAAAGTAGCACCGAAACGATTCTGCTTGAAAACCTCTTTTTTAAAATGGAACTTTCAGCGAGAAGATATCTGGTTGATAAGACAAGACAGACTGCCGGGCCTCCTTCTGGGGCCCCGTTTTACCATAATAATCTTCTTCTTTTTATGAAGAATATTACAACAAACCAAAGAAAACGACCTTAGAATTGAATGTGTTAAGCCATCCATATTGTACTTTACTGTTTGTCAGGCTAACGCTTACCTTCCCGCTCTCAGCCAAAGCCGCCTCCCTTTACAATAGCGAGACTCCTCCAGTTGTTCTCCAAAAGGGGACAACAAACGAAGCCAGACAAATCTACGTTACGGTTGGAAGAGAAGGGGAACTGGCCACGGAATGGGCGGGGAAAACCTATCGTGTGGAATATGAATTCATCCCCTCGATTTGCTGCGCATGCGGTCGAAAGTCTGATAGCTTCGGCTAGTAGTTTAAAAGCGATGTTTTAACTTTTAGTTCCTCTTTAACCAAAATCGGGAGAAAAAAAAGCCTAGCGCGCAGAAAACAGAGAAGAAGCAGGGGCCAAGCAATCCACCGATTCGGCTATCAATCATTTACTTGCCTTGGCTGCGTTAGGATAGGACTAGTGGGCCAAAGTAGAGCTTCAAGCATGGCTATCAATTTCACCTATATTTTTTTGCGGTGGACCTCGAACGAGTCCCAGCGCCCCCCGCTAATCCATTAAGGATATGTTCAGCTTTCTATCTTAAACCGTGCCCACCCACTAGCGTACAACGTTCTGTTGCTTGGTCGGTCAATTCTGTTACGCCTATACAAAACAGCCATCCTGTAAGGTGCCATTGCCGGCGGTCTTTGTGTGGTTCAGCTTGCTGTTTTCCCTTCTTTGTTTAAACCATGGGGGGAATCATTCTTTCAGAACCTCTCTCAGAAGAACGAATTAGGACGGTTTGATGTTTTGGACTCCGGAGAAGATTCTGGACAGAGGCTAGGGCTACTTCCTTCAAGATACGAAATGAGCAGCCAGAAACGGCTGTCCCTATTGTATTTTAGAGGAGAGTGGGCTAAGAATCTGACCTTTACTTAGAGAGGTGCAGCGGTACCACGCCCTTCCGTGCTCGTAGGTGAACTCCCCTATGCATCCCGACTAAGGTCTCACAAACGTGCGCTTCCCTTATGCATCCAGCCGCTTCACTAATGTGAATAGGTTATACAGAAGGGTGGGTTGGTTATATACTCTTATGCACATTCCTTTTTCGAACCTTTTGGTATATATTGCCCCCTAACTATGGATCAGATCCACCAGACGATAAACTAAATTCCGTACTGCTGCTGAGTCGTCGGACTTATCCACCAATGGATTCGTGGAATTTCTGTGGATTGTGTTGGGGGAAATCTACCAAAGCTAGGCAGATAGATAGACTCCTTTCCCGCTACTAAGGGAGAGCAAGAAAAAAAGGATTGTTTTTGAACCAGCGCCCCCTTTTGGGTATGCAGGTACTAAGAGTCCTCCCACTACCAACCAGCAGACATCATCTGGCTGGGTCTTGCCGGTATCAACAACGAAAAAAATGGAAACAGCAACTCACTATGGCTCTTGGGCCCAGACAACGTCCTAGGCGTAGGGGAGATCGGAGCAACAGGGAACGCCTAGACGACGTTTTTCTTCCTGGGCTGCAGTAAGTAGATCGAGAGGTCGTTCCGCCCCTTGTCCCCGAATATGGGTAATATGTTCTCATACAATGTTGCTCCAATCTGACCTAGCTGGCAAGCGATCCCAGCTCGCGACAGAGAACAAGACAGCAAGCGAGCGTACCTCTGTTCGCTTCTTCTCCACCAAGCACGGAAGTTTAAGGATAACTGTAGGTCGGTGGCTACCTAAGGAAACTCTGATTCGATCCGCCCCTGGCTGGGAGGCATCTACCTCATCCCGATCACAAGGAGAGGTTCACTATGATGGGGGTACTTTTTTCCCTTCCGGAAAGAATGAAATACATAGGGGACCATCCTTTTGTTGCGGCATGCTCCTCAGATTTACGGATTCGCAGGGGGCGCCGCGGGCCCTACTTAGTTGACTGACAATGACAAAGGCTTGCGAAACTAAGTAGGGCCTTTTGAATTGAATCTTAAGTAGTCTATCAATGGTGCAAAGCGGTTTTGCCCCTTTTCAGTAGAGGAGCAAAAGGTTAGACCTTCGAAAGTCAGCGAACAACGGTTCTTCTATGTAGGTATGGGGTTCCCCCTTGACTCTCCTAACGTCGAGCTAAGTGACTTCGTAACCTTTTCGTAGCGTAGTAGAATGAAGGCTACGCGCCGACGCTCTCTTTTCTATTAGCCTAAGCGTCTTCGCTAACTCGCTCGCCTACTATACAATACATTAAGTAGGGTAGGCTAACTCAGCCGCTTACTTATACTAATGTAGGGCTAAGTAGCGCCTTTTCCTTTTTGAATAACCCGTTCTCGTTATCTTTCCTAAGTAAAGCAGGCGAACCTATAGGTCCTTAGTAGCGTTGACAAAGAAGAACAGCCGGTTAAAAGACAGCGAATCTTTGTATTTATATATTTATATTCTATTATTATTATTATATAGGCCAGCTTGACAAGCTACCCTTCCTCTTGATCTGAGGTGCGAAGAGAAAGATCTCTTTTTTATGACTTCCACTTATCGATCCCGGCCCAGAAAAGCGACCGACCAGAGCCCTATTGATGAATGAAAGAAAGGGTTTATGAGCCCTAGCCCTGTAAGCCCACACCTGTGTAGAGTAGATCGTTCAACACCTGCGGCACAAACCCATTTTTGACCTATTGGTCCTAGTATCATAGGCGACCGAACGGCCGCCCCCTAATTACTAGACCGACCTGCTATAATAATTCCATAAACACCTAGCGAAGATATGGCAAACAAATAAAGTAGCCCTATGTTCGGATCTGACAATACCATACCATAATCAAAAGGTACAACGGCCCGAGCGACCAGACTTAACATAAATGTAGCCACTGGAGCCATTCTAAAAAGGGAGAAATTAGCACTACTTGGTGAAATAGGTTCTTTTAGAATCAATTTCAAACCATCTGCTAGAGGTTGTAACAATCCAAATGATCCCACTACATCAGGACCCTTTCGACGTTGCACAAAAGCCATTACTTTACGTTCAGCTAGCACTAAAAAGGCGACTCCTAGTAGAAGTGGTAGAATTATTCCAAGTATTTCAGCTGGAACAGCTATGTACATTTTATATTTTCTATTCACTCATGATCTGGCCTGGTCGACCCAATCATGATATTGAAGGATGGGACCTTTTCTCGAAAAACTCCGGATCCCGAGAAGAGTTGAAGATGGTGCAACATCGAATCCTGTTACGTTACTTCGAATTGAATCTTAGCCCGCCCCCCTTCTCATATATCTTTCCCCCCGGCCCTCTCCTGGTTTGCTTCCATGTCGCAACCTTATTGATTAATAGGACCGCCGCATTCTGCGCAGAATTGGCCATACGCTTGCGGGGGTTGGGAGTTAGCTTTTCTATTTCTTTGAGGATTAGAATCCTCTTTCGCGGGGAGGCATTCCTCAGGCCCAGCTTGTCTGCTGTCCGCCTCACAAAGCGGATCGACGCCCTTGACTGAAAAGCTCCCAATTGGGTCAGTAGCTGGCTGAGTAGTTGATAGACTAAATAAGCACAGTAGCTGTTTAGAGCCGAAGGAGGGATTCTATAGCCTACGCACTTGCCTTTAGGAGATCGAAGTTGGATGAATTTCCCGCGGTTCCTTCCGTCGGCGTCATCGAATCACGTTAGCAATCCAGAAGAACTGGAAACTCGAAACGACCGGTCAAAGGAATTGATCCGTTTAGTTCTGTTCTTCTCCTAGTTTGATAGCACACCCATGTAGGGGGATCTTTCCGACGCTAAGCGCGCTGCATCTCCTGTCCGAGTGAAGAATATCTTGTCCAAGCCCTTCCAGCTTGCACCCTTCTTCTGCCATTGGGAATTTAACATCTCTCAACTTGTAAGTGGTAGAAATGAAGGACTCTGTTGCAGGTTTTGGTTTATTAAAGAATCATCTCAGAAGCCCGTGTATATTAGTAAAAAGGGGGGGACTTTCGTGGGTCCGATGTCTCTGGTGTGCCTGAAAATAAATGGGCTTTTGAAACTCGATTTGTCGCAACAAACAAGAGGTATTGTCTCCGCCTTTTCAAGTATGGATCATTTCTCAAGTGGTTATGATCCTCCATTGCTGCTCGGTAGTGGCCTAAGGCTCAATGATTGATCTTCCGCGCTAAGGCTAGCATCTCATCTCATCTTTCATCTTATTGCTTCGAGCTCTCTTCGGTAAAGTGTAAAAGTGTAACCTGTTGCTCCTTGATTTCACATAAACAACTGAGTGCCTTCTGCCCCTTTTGGTCTTCTCTTTCTGTGTCTATGAATCTCCCGCCCACCCACATTCTCTTTATCGAATCCTTCTAGGCAGATAGGACTACTCCTCCTGCTTGCTCTTGGCCTTGGCTGCTTTTAGAGACACCCCTTTAGCTCGTCTTAGAGAATTTAATTAGTAATTATATTCTCGTCTTATTGTAGGCCGGTCATCTGTTCAATCTGGAATTCCATCTCTTGTTTGGTTTCTGGTACCGGTTTAAGTTCCTTTGTTCAAATAAATATCTATGTCAATCAAGTAATTCATTCTCACTGTCTGAGGAAAACGTGAAGAATTGCCAGCTTGTAAGGCCCGTTGAAGTCCCCGAATAAAGGGAAAAAGGCTATAAGTAGGCCGTTTGCTGTTGCTATAGGGGCTGCTCGCCTTTATACGGCTTCGCTATCGCTTCTATGTAGTGGTCGAAAAGGTAGTATTCCTGCCATACTAGAATGCCTATTCTCTAGTGCTAGAAGCTTCGCCAGAAGCAAGCAAGACGAGGCCGCTCCGCTTCGTAGACAAGGCCCGTTCCGTACTTTTACTTACGAGCTCGTGTAGTACTCGCCCCTATTTATAAAGGGGCTTATGCACTCCACTCGCTGTCTACTAAACGAGCGTTCGAGCGAGCGGGCGAAGCCTTCCATTTAGTTGCTTCCCCCTTTTCCCTCACCCTACTCTTTCATTTCCGCTTAAGCTTCCCCGGTTTGTGGGATTAATTGATTGGATACCCGAGAACCATAATCTTTCCTAGAAACAGCTTCTACGACGATAGATAGGGGTCAGGTTTGTTTGGCATCTATGCCCCCTGCCCTCCAAACAGTATGGGAGCCTTTCAGCTCGTACTGCTCACACTCCTAGATCTTCACGGCACCTCCTCCACCATAGTGTGAGCTGGGAGCAGCTCTGAAAAGCGAGGCCTACTTAAAAATTCGCTTTCAACAACGTCAACAACACCACGAAAAAAGGAAACTATGGTTTACCACTGATCTGATCATAGGTGAAATCCAACCCCTTCGCGCCAGGCTTGGAAACCGTAAGTCAGGCCCCTTCGCCTCTCGGAAGCGAGAAAACGAGCAGCAAGCTTAAAAAAAAGCCCTGCCCGCCCTTCTCTATTTTGAGCCTCATATTGAGGAGGCTTCCCGGACTCGTAACAGGCGGCTAGGAACAAGAAGAGGGTCAGTAGTCTCTGCCGTTGCAGGTCCTTCTCTTTCCGCTGAGATGGCCCTCTTTTTTTTGTTCACCGCGGCACGAAATCATGAAGAAGCTGGAAGAACTCAGAAAGAGAGCGGCGCCTAGCCGTTGAGAGCGTCTGTTGTCTTTGTAGAGGAACAGTACGATCTTGGACTGGCCCCCTTCGCATGACCTAGAAAGCAAAAAAGTCCGTGCTACTATAAGGCCTCTAAACTCCCCCCTCAGGACACTGTTGCGTTGCCCATAGGGACGGGGTAGCCCCGACTTCCATAGGTCCTCGGTTCGACCTCCTAACGAGAATTGAGGTCCTTGCGCGGGCGTCTCATCCCTAAGACTTGTTTGCTCTGTATGGAGTGCCCCGTGGTTCCTCGAGTGCCAGCCGCAGAGAGGAATGCCATCAACTAGGGCGCTATTGGCCACTAACCACTCGCTCGCCGGCCGCTCGGGCTCCGCGTTTCAAGTTCGTTATCCTAACCGTATCCTCTGCTCCACCGGGAGCCTGGCCCCTTCTTCTATCTTATCTACTGCTTTGCTCCTCGGCTCCATACTGCTCCAGCCGCTCGCTGTAATAGCTTGCTTCTCGGGCGGCTCGCACCCTGGGTGGTGCGGCTGAGCCAGAGTGGGCTCAGCAGTCGGCCTATCTTTCCGGGCGCACGCGTAAAGGCATGATTAGTTCCACAAATCTCACTGCACTGACCATAGTAAACTCCTTCTCGTTGTACCGAAATAGAGATCTGATTTAAACGCCCAGGTACAGCATCACATTTTACACCTGAGGAAGGTACAGCCCAACTATGAGGTACATCAGCAGGTGTTACAATAATACGTAGATGAGTTTTGGCTGGTACAACCACTCTATTGTCCACTTCTAATAAACGTGATTGCCCCAATTCTGGATCATCTTCTGGAATCGTATAACTGTCAAAAGTGAGTGACTGTTCATCGGAACTGTTATAGTCCGAATACTCATAAGGTTGGGTCGACGCCCGCCTCCCTCCAAACTGTACTTGCAAGTTTCCCCGCAAAAAGCTCTCCACGCCTACTCTTAGAAAGAACACTATTTATCTTTAGTTAGGTAGTTCTCCCGACCGTAAGACCCTTTATGAGTAAGGGGAATCGAAGGCCGGGGAATTTGTATTGGCAACAGGGAACCGTTTATCACCCAGCCCTACCTACCCTATGTATTCGAGGGGGAGGCTGGAACCGAAAAAGACCTGGTTCCACACATATGAGACAGGCAGAAGGTATGGGACGACCAGTTCACCACGGAGAAAGCGAATTCGATCCTATAGTCGTCTTCTTTGTTCGATAAATGCGCAGTGGAAAGGGATGCTAGTCGGGCTCGGCGAAGTTGTAGGCCCCAATAAAGAAGATCCAGAGTGATTCCTCACTCATTTCCTTACCATAGGCCTGACCGGATATCGTTTGTCCACAAATTAAAAAAAAAGTTGGTTTTTAGTAGTAGTTCATGAGACCTCGAATTCCCACGTTCCAGCGTGCATTATGCCAACGGGTCCCGCCCCCAACTCTAGCTGAGAAGTTGAGTTACCCTTCTTTTTTTTTTCAGAAAAAGAATAGAATAAAGAAAGAGATCGTCTATATCCTGTATCGATCATAGGATCACTCTATGAATAGGTCAATTCTCTGTGACCTCCCACAGTTCACGACATCCCTTGCTTCTCGCTGCGAACGGCTCCTCTACCGAGGAGTAGAAGCGCTGGTCCCCTTCGGTCCAAGTTGCTTGTGCCTGCTGTTACCTACCGTAGGACCTCCGCCCCCGAAGCGAAGAAAGAGGAGCAGGAACAAGAGGTTGTCCTCTCCCGGCCCAGTAGTTCCGCAACTACTACCGTGGTTGTTGCCAACGGGGATCCCCCATTCCGAAAGGTTACTGGGCCGGCCGTTAGGTCCAAAGTTGTATGCCACTGCTATGGTGCCGATAGATTCACTACTTCAGCGCCGTTATCGGACATTGCAGGCTGAGCATCTATTTCTCGTATATCGCTCCACACCGAGAAGGGGGATGTGTACCTCCAGCAACAACAAGAATGGAACCATAGGCTCCTATGCTGGGAGCATTTCGGGGTATAGGCCTAACCACCTCAACTCCCCGTTTCTGGCATGCTATAGTTATGAAAGTCTCTCGACGGCGGGAATGGGAGATTACCGGTAAGCCAGATGCTTCGCGAACCATATTCAACTTTAAGGCATTTCGTTGCACTTAAATCACCCTCGTGAAGAGGCGCACTCCGATACCATTGATGTCCAATAGCTTTGATAGTCATGGCTGGATCTACTACTACCTCGTCCATTGAGTATAACAGAGCAAATGATGGTATAGCAATGAACATCGGGATGATACTAGGAAATATGGTCCGAAGAATCTCGATAGTAGTTCCATGAACAATCCTTTGCGGGATTGGATTTTTTTTATAGTGGAAATGCCATAAAGCGCGAACTAAGATCCGTGATACGAAAACCAAAATCAGAATGAGGAAGAAAAAGATATCGTGATGTAAGTCTATTATTCCTTGCATCATAGGTGTTGCTGCGTCTTGAGATCCTAATTGCCATGGTTCCGCTGCATCACAAGGAGAATTTGTAACAAAATGGAAAATACCTGTGAACGACATTTGAAACACTTTTATCTCTATAGTTCTGCTTCTTGCTCTAAAAATGCATAAAGACTTGTCGGAAATCGCCAGCCGGTTGGGCCAAGAAAGGCATGGGACTTGTTGGGCATTAAGGGCGATCCATCGGCCCCTTTTGACAGACTTCTTTGTCTATCTCTTCTCTATATGATATTTATTCTAGACTAGATGGGACCAGATCTATCACTCAAAAGCAACACAACCCTAAATGCGATCTCCCACGCCTGGCAATGATACCATTAGTGGTAAGGAGTGAGCATGTGGCAAATACCCAAACTTGTGCTTGACTAAGCCTCGCCCGCATGGAAGATAACTTGTTCTCCCATAGGAAGGCACTTGGGTTTCGACCAAGTCATCTCTCGCGGTAACAGTGATGAGCTGTTGAGCGAAAGACGTTAGGTGATAGTCACCATATAGAGATAGAGATGTTGTTAATACCTCTAAGAGAGTCTTGCCCCCCGTATTACTCCATAGGGCAGCGAGGAGCATGCTGTGGAACCAACCAAGATGTATGTCGTCCGACCCGACCTCAGACTCCGACCTATTTTACTTTACTCTCTGGCCGCAGTTATTTAGGTGGTATCCCGAGATTTAAGAGATTTAATTCCTCCCGGGAACACACGAAACAAAGATATGAACTAGGTAAATAGAAATTGAAAAGAGATGTTTCCAATTCATCAAAATGAGAAGTTTTTTCTACATCCATATGATCTACTAAAGTGAAAGTAGATCGGTATTGCCCATATAATAAAAGCAGATCTTGGTCCATGGAGTCCCAAGAAGGTAAGAACTCCAACCTGTCCGATGCTTCTTCGGCCAAATACGATATACAAGTGGGACCTGCACTATGAGCAAGCTGTGCGAAAAACCGCTTCTTTTTTCCGGTTCCGAAACAACTTGGGCGAAATAGGGTTCTACCGGGAAACCATGGATTTTTGAGTTTTCGCCATTGGTTACTGGTTGAGCCGCTGGAATGGAATGAGATAAG
Source organism: Apium graveolens (assembly GCF_009905375.1). Lineage (NCBI taxonomy): Eukaryota > Viridiplantae > Streptophyta > Magnoliopsida > Apiales > Apiaceae > Apium > Apium graveolens. The sequence continues at coordinate 82,291,673 of NC_133655.1, forward strand.
AATCTCTGGAGATCTTTCCTCTCCACTTACTCGTAACAGGCTTTCCCTCTGCCAGAAGAATTGTGTGAAATAAGTAAATTTATCCAGTTGAGGCATCTTTCTTTCGAACAAAGTATTCCCTCCAGACAGAAAGAGAGTCCTTCCTGTACGAGTAGTGAAGAAGTCTAGAGAACTTTTATTGGTTTTTGACCAACGGAAAGCATGGGAGAAGGATGTACAAACGTTGGGTTTTCCAACGAACCTAAGCACCCTTTTTCTTTATCATTCGGAAGAGCTCTTTTTTAATAAAAAATACGGCGTCTCTTCTCTTATGCAATTTATGACTCCGGCAGTAAGTTAGCCGGAATAAGAGGTTTCGGCGTATCGGGGCTGCTAGGCTACTTTCTTTATTCTCTTATGAGATTGAAAGTTTTTCGGTAATTAATTCATCTGCACACCGGTTATTCCACATCACCAGTCAAGGAAGAAGGGAAGGCTTATTCAATAGCTGCCGGTTACGTCGTTCTTTCAAAAAGTATATTCCGAATTCCTATTCCTACTCCGCCTCCTTCTCTTTGCACTCACTCCCGTCAAGGGAGAGGAAGATGAATATGAATAGTTAACCACTAGCTCCAGTCCCAGTACCCCATCTCTCATTCCCGGCATTCCTCCATCAAACCTTCTTGCAAAGATAAAGAAAGCACCGGATGAAATAGCAATTGTCCTTTCCTCCCCCCTTAGACCTATCCGAAAGAGGAAAGAAAAAAGATCCCCTCACGAGATGGGATGGCATGACCCTCTTTGGACGGTTCCTCCTTTACTTTAAGGATAGTACCTAGCAAGGCATATTAAAGGCACCAGCTCTTTCCCACAAACTGAGACTCTTCTTCTATGTCACTTCCGGTTCTCAAGCAGCAGATTCTGGGCATTCATCTGTAGCTGTTCCTATTTGTAGCTAATGCGCCGGTGTTCCTGCAGCCGGAGAAAGGTAACGGCGTCCCGTTTTAGTAACAGGCTTTACGGACAAGACAGGAGGAGAAAGCTCATCCTTGCCGATTGTAGTTTATGGCCTTCCTGGTAAATAAGAAGCGAAAGTAGCAAATGCAGCCAAGGGAGCTAATGAGCTCGTAGCTTGTGTTCCTGTAGCTAAAGTTGCTCAAGTAGCCTCCTTAACAGAGTAGACCTCGTTTTCAGCTACTGTTGTGGAAAGGAGTTTAGAGAGAGAACCCGTTCTACAGCACATTCCTGTCTTATTCTTCTTGGTTGAGAATACGCGATTGGTCAAACAATGGCTTGTTATTGACTTCTTTGGGCGATGACAACCGCGTACATTACATAAAGTTGAATCCAACCTCCTTAGCAAGGAAGATGCCGATTCTACTAGTGCTTTCTCTCGTTGATGTGTCTGAAAAGGGATATGGAAATATCGATCTTATGTCCCCGTGTTTAAAAGATCTCGTATTTGCTCGGTTACTAGTGAATCCCTTCCTAAACAGAGAGGAAAAGGTAGCAGTTTTCGTCTTGCTACTTTTCAAACAGATCTGAACCGAGATCTCGAAAGTCGCTATTGCAGCTCGGAGCTCTTGCAGTTAAGGAGCTAAAGACCCTGTGGGCTTTCTAAAGAGAGGAGGAAGTTTACTTGCTATTGTAGTTAAGGAGCTAAGAAGCTCAAGTTACTTCGTAACCTGTTGTTTGTAGCTGTTGTAGTTTCTTGTAGCTAAGAAGTTAAGGAGCTATTTCTTGTTCCTGCGGTTTCAAGGAGACAGGAGAAGCTATGTCCCATTGTAGTAGATAGCCCTCTCTTGTAACTAAGGAGTTAAAGAGCTAGAGCAGCTGTTGTTAAAGCGGCTAGGAGCGAAAAAAACTCGACCAAAAGTATTAATCGGTAGATTCTTATGACCTAGGGGTTGCAAGTCAGCTGCTCACTCTCTCTTTCTTCGAATTAAATGTCTTAAGCAGCATGTAGCAAAGATCTATTTTAGATTCAATGTGGGACCTGAAAATGAAAACAGAAGCTAGAGTTGAACGATCTACTTTTCTATCCTGTGGGCCGGAAATAAAGAAGGTCTCTTCTTTATAGAATAGAAAGTAGCCTGGCCTGGTCTGTCTCTCAATCTCAGTCTGTCCATCCAAGGACTTCCCTCTGTAAGAGTCGAGCTTTCCCCCCCACACACTACTTTTTAAGCATATGGGAGACCCAAAGCCATATCTACTGCCTACTCAATATCTCATCTCCCCTCTTTGGCTTATGATATAGAGCTGGTTTCTTTGATACTGCTCCTTTACCTTTCAATGAAAGCTCTAGGCAAGTGAGTATACCTATAAATGGGATACGAACGATCTATCTCAACTAGTTATGGTAGTTAGTGAATGCGGAAGACAAGCGTTAGCCCAAAAGCGTTAGCTTGTATCCGCGAATGAACGATAGAAGAAAGAGTGTATAGAATGCAATGTTGTTAGGTAGTTTCGGAAGCTCTTCCTTTTGACCCCGCGCAGTGAGCAAGCATCAATCAATCAATTAGATTTCTTTCTTGGGATTCTTATTTTAGTGAGAACCCCATTTCACTAATCGCCAGGAACTTGGTCTCATGGCCATATGATGATAGAAGCATAACTTTTACATATTCACTTTGCTTAGATCCTTCCTCCGGCTAAGAGTCTTTCAATTCACGGATGACTTCACAAGGAAATGATTCTCGCTAGAGGAATTCTTCTAACCTTAGTGTAGTGATGCGCTATCCCTATTATGATGAGCCCGGTGCTTGGACCACCCAATCTATAAAGATTCGAGTTTACAAGTGACCTGACTCAAACTTAGATCTTTTCAAGTTCATCCTAGCTATGCTATCATCTCAATCATTCTTCATTCACTTCGAGTCCGAGAATTCCCAATCCGTCATTCTTCTTAGTCCACCGAGGGGGCTAATCAGATAGATGGTGGGTCTATGCAAAAGAAGAATATGAGCTAGATTTTAATCCCCTTTCAGTTCCTTATCCTTAGAACAGTAGGGTTTGAAGCTGGCAAAGTTAATAAATCCAGCAGTAAAAGGGGCAAGTGCAGTCACTCAACCAACGCCTTTCAAGCAATTTCTTAAGTAGGGGTAGGGCTCTTAGGCAGCAATAGGAATGACTCTGACAATCTGTCTCAATCTTTACCTCTCCAGGATCAAGAAAGACCTCTTCTTCTAATTAAGATGTTTTCTCTCTGGGAAGTTTTCAAGCCAATCTATGAGTCTCTTTCCTTTAAAGCCTTGAAGTTCTAATTTCAAGTGAAGCAAGTAGAATTTCTAGTCAAGCATCAGAGTCAGGGTCAGCCCTGTCGGCCAAGACGGATGTCCTTCTTTCTCCTAGAGAATATGCTTTCCCCATCTCTTTTTTAGTGCGTGTGTCTCTAGGCCTAGTGGTTATCCTCTTTCCTGCAGTCCTAAGCTCAGCCCCTATCCTTATGTATGGGCTTCTAATCTAAGGTACGCCCGTCCCTGGAGATATGAGTTTACAAGTGTTGGATTCTGAAACAATAGCATTCTATACTTCTCTGTCTATCGCTCTCACTATTATCTTAATCTGAATGTCTAGGAAGCAGGAATTTCATTGTGCTTTCAATAGGCTCAATGCCAGGTCTAACTGATGTTCCCAAACACTTCAGCAAGAGACATCCATTTTTTTATCTTCTTCTTTCTTGTTGATGTAGCAGGGTATCTAAAGGGGTATCTAATTGGAATGCTAAGGTCAGGCCTTGTGTAAATCTATCCTAATCCCAGTCCAGCGGTCTCTGTCCCTTAGGCAAGCGCAGGAAGCACTCTTTCAAATGGGAAAGAAAGATGGGGTGTACTATCACCTGGACTAAGGTTATCCTATTTCCTTTGCAGATTAAGCAGGCACTTTTTTCTTTTCACTTGAAGGTTAAGGTTTTCAACACCCCACCTACTTACTTTTCAAGCCAGGAAGGGGACTAGTCTCTTAGTTAGCCAGTCAAGGCGTCAAACGAGCGAGCAAAGCAAGGGCTAGGTCAAGGTCAAAGAGAAAAAGGGTAAAGGGTTCTGAAAGATGCTCGAACCTAAAAGATTGTGTGAGATGATCTTTCTCGTCAGAGAGTGAGAGTGAAGCTTTGTCCCGAGAGGATATCTATAAAGTCTCTTCTTTCTATCCTTCTACCTGACCTGCTCTATAAAGGAATGCTTCTAGGAGTTGGAGATCAACCAGCTCTGATAGAAGAAATGGAATTTCTTAACAAAGATAATATCTTCCAATAGCTGGACAAAGAAGCTTCGTCGGATCTTCCCTGAAAGCAGGGGGGAGGCAAAGAACCATGAGACGGGTTGATCGAAGAGCTGCTAACAAGCGAAGGCAGGATTGAACTGATTGATTATTTGATTGCTCGGAGGATGCACAGAACAGCGTCGCTCACTTCCGTCCTATTCTCTTAGTCTACTATGCATGGCAACCTCGACGGATTTGGTAGGGCTGGATGAGGGAGATTGATCGCTTAGCTGCTTTGCTTAGCTCGGAACGATGGACAGCAGATAGCTCTGAACACAAGCTATGACTGATTAGCAGTGCACTGCGTAGGTTGCTGCTTATCCCGGGATAGGAACGAATGAGCTGCCCTTTGCCCGGTCGATCATCCAATACTTTCGTACGTCTCCGCTCAACTTGGAGGATAAATGCATTTACTGGGCGACTCGAGGAGGTGGGTACGAATGAAAAGTCCATCAAGCCCAAGCCGAGGTCGGAGATAGAATGGCTTTAAGCTCTCATGATCGTTGAATAACCGATTGCAGTTTTTATTCTCCTCAGTTCATGAGTTATTGTTAGGCCCTACGACTAGTAGTGCGTTCACTCCCGGATTAACACTCACAAAGGAATGGCTTTTAGAAAGATTCTTTGGTAGGAAGGTCTCTCAATTCCTAGACTATGCTCCCAACAGCTGATTCTAATGTAATGTCAAACCTTCAGCGTATTCTGATTCACTTGTCGGGTCGCCGGCTGCTACTAATAAGAACCTAACTTAAGATCCGGATATACTTCCCGATCAACTGCTATTGGTCCTTGCTCTGGTGCTTATAGCCTCGTATACGGATTTTAGGGCATTTAGCTAGCCTATATCTCCGCTATCGCAGTAGTTGTTCTAAACAGGCATTAGACAAATCAATCTCAATTCGACTCGCATAGCTAAACCACTTCATTCCCCTTTACAGCTAGGTTATGAAAGAACTATGGCATAGCTACTATATAAGCTATATAAATTCAATAGCAAGACTTGCTGTACTGGCTCTATATGCTTATGGCAAGTGAGTATACCGTATATAGAAAAGGTATACTCACTTGCTTTCAGGAATAGCACTTCTTCGCCTACCTCTAGCTCTGGCACCAAGACTACTTCTGATAATGATAGCTCTGGCAATGAGAGCTCTGGTGGCAACAACACTTCTTCTATTACTTCTGATGCCCGGGAGCGGGTGCAAGAACGAATCAAAGACCTAGATGACCCATGACCGAGATCAATGTTGTTGAGTCTGAGGTCTATGGCAATGGCAGAGCGTGACAAACGAGAAGCTACTAGAAGGGCTCACAAATTCTTTAGAGAGCTCGTCGATTCGTTGGCTAATATTGAGCGTTTTATCGCAAGAATAGGACTCCATAGGTTAAAGCACGTCCTTGTACAATGCTTAAGGCTCTCGGCTGAGTAGCAGGAGCAACTTTTAATTTATTATGAGCCCAAACGATGGATTCAATAAGTTCTTGCCAATAACCACGTTCACTGAATAGAAACATTAAACTAAAGGCCCATACAAAATGGGCACCTAGGAAGAAAAGCCCATATGCAGATAATGAAGAACCATAAGATTTAATTACTTGGGATGCCTGTGCCCATAAGAAATCGCGGAGCCACCCATTAATAGTAATGGAACTCTGCGCAAAGTTTCCTCCCGTGATATGAGTTACTACCCCTTGATCACTTCTACTTTTTATGAAGTGTGGGGCAAATGGCGCCCTCTACTTCTACTTCTAACTAAAGGCGAAGAACCGACATTGCAAGCAAATAGAGAGCCCCCGCCCGTTTGAGCCATTGCGAGCCGGAAAGCGTACCGGCAGTTTGAGTCGCGAAAGGGCTAATAGAACTTAATTCTATTCTATTTTTATCATTTTATATATAATAATATATAATAATAATATTCTAGAAACAATAATAAAAAAAAATTATCCAATTGTCCATTCCTGGGAAGAGGAAGAAGCAGATAGAGCAAAGGCCTCCTCTTTCCGTCCGCTCTTCCCGAAGCGAGCGAATTGCATGTAGAGATCCGTAGGGGCTTATAGTTTAATTGGTTGAAACGTACCGCTCATAACGGTTATATTGTAGGTTCGAGCCCTACTAAGCCTACCACCCCCTTCTCTTCACCTGATACAAGGCAGTCGAAGTCCCCGCCGCCCTGCAGATCTCAATCTAGCGACGGGCACCTGGAACCACACTGCTGCTGCTGCCCTTCGGGCACGCCTCCTACGCTTATCACTCACCTACGCTTTTGCAGCATGCCCCCTTCGGGATAAAAAAATACGGCTTTCTAAACGCGAAGCAGCGGAGCGATAGCGAATCCCGAACTTGCCCACGCTCATCCAAACCGACCTCAAAAAGTGATCGGAAAGCGAAGCCCTTCCTTCCAATCCAAGCCGGCAAAGCCGCCCCTATATCTAACCACCGCTCACCCCGATCACATATTGGCGCGTTCATGATGCATCATGATCAAAAGGCCGTAAAGAAGACAAGACCTATGCATTAGTGTACTGTCATGATCACATATTTTATCTATTTTGTTGACGACTTGGGGGCGAAGCCGCCTATTTATTAGTTATTAGGGCAAAGGGCGCTCCCTCCTCCTAACTCCTTCCACTTCTCCCAGGGACAGGGACTACGGCTTGACCTTCGGGGAAGAAGCCCGCGGGACCCCTCCTTCTAGGGTGCCTAGATATTGAAAGGTTATCCCTTTGCAATGCTGGAAGCCAAGCAAAGTCACGAAGCTGGCTGACTACGCTCGAGCAGAGCTCAGGCCCGGGGGTGGTGGCTGAACTCACCGCAGAGTTCAGGAGCGAGAAAGACTATCTTGATGAATGCAATAAGAACCGGCTGCTCGCCGCAGCAGAGTGCTTTGCCCATGCTGCTATCCGCCGCCGAAGCGCATCTAAAGGAAAGGCCAAAGAGCGATCTTTGAACGCTACTACGCATCCTTACTCATAGTATAGTAAGGTAGGTTTGGGTATAGCAGGACTTGAACCTGCGACCATTAGGTTAAAAGCCCAATGCTCTACCAACTGAGCTATACACCCCAAAAAATATGTAGTAGTAAATAAAGATTGGTGCGGAAAAGAGGGCGGCCCCTTCGCTTAGATAGCAAAGCCGCCTTCAACCCCTCTTCTTCTCATCATATGAAAGGGGCGCGGCTCTGTATGAGGCTCGTACTGCAGAGCAAGCGAAGAAAACATAAGGTTGCTTGTTTCCACTCATTGAAGATTCTATCTACAAAAGAAGGTCAACGGGGGATACTAAAATGGCTCTCACTGACACCATCTACGAGAAGGCGAGGTCGTCTTTCTTTCCAGCCGCCATACGGTTTGCCTTAAAGACGGAGAAGGTGAGGAGCAGTTATCTATGTAATTACGGTCTTTGTTGGCCGTTGTTCCGGCCGAGCACTCTTTTTTCTTTGCCTAATTCCGTCTTACCAAACAAGACTGACTTCTTACCAACCCGCGAAGGGTTGTGAGGCTGGACCAGGTATGAAGAATAAATCTATATCTGTGCACGGAAATTGCTGGCCGGCGGCCGCTCAACTGTTCGAGCGCAGTGGTATTGGTTCCGATTCGACAAAGGTAGAATGCCTGGTCGAGGGTCCAGTACAGTAGGTAGCAGGCGTGTTCGTTTTGTTTTGGCTCCCGAGCGAGAAATAGGCAATGCACCATGCTTGCTGCTACGTACATTGACCTTTACTTGACAGATTCATCCAATTGAACTCATACTCAAAGGAGGGCAATCCAACTTCCATTGAAGCAGCTTCCCTGGAACTAGCTGCCATTGAATCGGTTGGTGCCATTGATTCTCTTGGAGGCAGGGCAATAGATTAAGATTAGGCGGTAAGCGAAGGAACTGTAGGGCTTAGGGTAGCGAGTGAGCCTTATCATAAAGTCATAAAGGGTAGGCAACTTCAATAGGTCTAGGGGAGGAAGAAGGAGTTGTTCATAGCTAAGAATCGCTAAGGCCAATCATTCCCTAGTCTATCCTATATATCTTTCTATTCTAGCTGGGATATTCTCTCTATTCAAGCGGATAAGAGAACGGCGGTTACTTGTGCAGCGCCCACTAGGCTCAAGAGATGAGGCTAGGCGAGATGTAAAACCTATCGCTAGCGATATACGTAACGAGGCATTAGAGCAAAGGCTTTGTCGCTAAATGGCGTATATAATGCGATAGTGCGGTATTGTTGTTATGGAAAGTCGCTCTATTTCCTTGGATCTCTTAATCCAGTATGTTTACCCTCACTGACAGTATGAAAGAAGGTAGCTCACCACCAAGTCTAGGTACACCATCATATGTCACAATAGGGGATCAATGCTCATTTACATAAAAATGAGCTAGACCTGCAGTGAAGTCTTGGGAGCTAATAAGCCAGGTAAGAGAGGACACCTTAGTATAGGAAAACAAGAAGCATAAGACATGAGTTCCGGTATTAGTACCTCCCATTCTCTGATGACTCTCAAAGGAACAAAGAGGTAAGCCCTATAAAGAGGGAAAAGCCCTATTAGTTAACTGTCGCCGGTGCTACTTCCTTACTTAGACAAATACCCTGATCTATTCATTCAAGAAAAGAAGATAGTGATTTGGCTAACCTCAGGTACCTTCCCAATCGAACTATCGTGCGTGACACATACCTGCCGATTCCATATAAGCTTATTTCACTCATTGCTATTAGTGGAAGAATGCCCTCAAATGCGGCTGCCTTGAATGAATCCCATTCTCTTGAATGAAGAATTACAACGATCCATGTTCAGAAAGGTGTTATAATCATCTATAGACCTTAACATGCTAGCTGGAGCCACGTGTTCAAGACCAGGCGTAAACGTATACCAAATTGTAACACCTACGCCTAAGCAGACAAGAATTCTAAAATGACCATACATACCTTTGTGATAAGTGAATATCTCCAACAATGATCTTGTTGAAAATTGATTGTTCGATATGCTACGCAAACCTAGACCAGAGTTGCTATATGGTAACAAGGAGTCCCTTGATAAGGGGCATCTATAAGATGATTGACCTAGAGATTGAAACAATTACGTCAAAGACGACAATGATTTTGGTAACCTCAATTCTTCTAGAATGAATGAATCTCGATGGAGAGGAAAAAAGCGATATATTATACCCAGTTTGTTCAACCTATCATCTAGCAAACCCGGTCTTCCCACTAAGGGGCTTTGGACTTCCTTCTTTATTGGCATCATATGTGGAGAGCTTTTAATGCTAGTCATAAGACTACTAAACATACTGGTGCTACCATAGAAAGAGGGGGATAGTACGTTGTCAAATATTGATCTTTAACTCAGGAAGCAGCACAAGCGAACTTTTTATAGCTTATATAAGAGAAAAAGCGGCTCGTGTATAGATCTATCAGTCCATTCTGTTTCCGATATGCGCTTCCCTTAAAGTAAACAAGATTCGAAACCAGATCCGCCGCCCTAGTTAGTGTAGTCGTTGAGAGGGAGTACCCGCCCTATTAATATTAAGTACGTCTAAGAAAGGAGATAGATAGTAGGTATGTCCTGGAAGCAAAATAGCTTCTTTTTAAGTATGTCATCGTAGCAAGATGGGCAGGCTAGCCAATTATAGGTACCCATCACTAGGAAGATAGAGAATCTTTCTTTCACTATACTCTTAGAAAAAGCATTCTTGTATTATTATATATAGGCCAAGATTAAATTCCTCTATCTAACTCCCCTTCAGCGGGACCGGAAAAAGGGGTCAGGTACCAGCAGTGACAATGGCAAAGGGGGGAGCTGGACACTAGTTGTGCTAGTGAAATGACCCAACTGGACCTAGTCAGCCCGAACCTTTTTGCGGTTCTAGAGGACCCTGAACATGAAGAGGCAAAGATGCCAGATCTGGACACTGCTGAACCGGAAGAGATTGCTCAGGATGAGTGTCTGGGTAACAAAGCCGAGGAGGGTGTAGTCAAGGAGATAACTCCCGAGGAGAGTAATTTGGCCCATAGAGGCGAGGATCTGGAAGAAAGGGTTGATACCGGGAAAATTTTATCTTCTATCACGCCATTTCTTTATCTTTATTAGTAGCGAGCAGCAAGCTACAAGCATGAGGTCTCACCTTATCTTATAGGTCATATATATTTATTATTTTAATCGGCCAGGAGCCTTGGTTCCGCTCGACCGGAGATACGACGTCATTTATATTTATCGAAAAGACCTTTAACTAGCCTTTCACCCCTTTTTAAAGCAATGAATGGGATCAGCGTGGTAGCTCGACCGGATGGAGTTGGCCAATAGTGACTAGCCGCACCACGGAGTAGGGATGCCTTGAGGATTCGGTATCATCTTCTTCACCGGGCACCCCGGAAGCCAACTCAAACTCAAAGCATTAGTGATCACCGCCTTTATGATGAGTTTTACGCATTCGATTGAAACGAACTTTTTCTTTCTATAGGAAATTGGATTTGAGTTTTGAATGGCACCTACATCTAATTGAATTGATATGGTCGTCTACTATACTAGATACACAGAGGACTCCCTTCCGCCTGGCAGCTAGGACAGAAAGCTATAAGAAAGAAAAAAGAAAAAGCGCACTCAAGGTCCTTCCTTCACTTAAATGGTCTAATGGGGCAGGGCGCATAACCACGAAAGCCCTTTGAGTCAAACAGCCTACGGTGTTTATTTTCCAATAAAGTAAAAAAAAGTGTACAGTTAGTTATGTGAAAATAAGACTGCAACATCATCTGAAATAGTCTTTTTTTTAATGAGTCCATGCGAGCGTTGATCCAGCCATTGCTAATATTGCTAATATAATTCTTTCTTTTCAGTAGGATAAAGAAATACATTTTTTCTTTGGCAGTTGAAGAGTTGTAGTTGGATAAGGGGGTTGGAGTTCTATCGTTAAGCTAAGCCAATCCATCATGAAAGTTTGAAGTAGGCAAAAGAAAAAGCCAACCAGTTCTTGTTGTAAGCTAAGCCCCCCCTCGGCTTCCTTATGGAAATATTCGATCTTATAAATTCATTAAATGAAACTTATCTTCTTCGGGAGCAAATCCGAAAGCGCTTTTTGGAGTTATTTAGCGCGGACTTGCCCCAAATACAAGGGAAGCTACCGCCGTATACTCGAAAAAGAGAGCGACTTCACGAGGCAATATCAAATCTTGCCGAAGACACTTATGGCACTAAAGAGGGGCCCGAAGTCTACCGGGAAATGCTCCACGAGATCTCTAATGAAAACGAGGATCTTGAGGGCTTTTTCTACAACAACCTGTTCTATTGGGTAACCAAAAGGAAAAGGCCCGTATTTTAGTAGATAAGGGGGATTCGTGAGAATGGCGTAGGAGAGAAGGTCGAACGCTAACCCCTGACCGAAAATAGAAGCAATTCCAAAACCTTTCTTTTTTAGGTATGCCGCCCCGCGAGCAAGGAGTGCCACGCACGAGCGGAGCGAAAACAAAGCAAGGGGAATTCTTCGATTTTTTGGGGGGGAAATCCTTTGATTGTGTATTGAATATAGATCCATGTCTTTCTTGTTCCACTAGCTAGGACCAAAATCTCACATGTCCGTTTCGTTATTACAACCTTCTTTTTTGATGTCAAAGACCAGAAGCTACGCGCAAATTCTCATTGGATCTCGGTTGTTCTTAACAGCGATGGCTATTCATTTAAGTCTTCGGGTAGCACCACTAGATCTTCAACAAGGTGGAAATTCTCGTATTCCGTATGTACATGTTCCTGCGGCTCGGATGAGTATTATTGTTTATATCGCTACGGCTATAAACACTTTCTTGTTCCTATTAACAAAACATCCCCTTTTTCTTCGCTCTTCCGGAACCGGTACAGAAATGGGTGCTTTTTCTACGTTGTTTACCTTAGTTACTGGGGGGTTTCGGGGAAGACCTATGTGGGGCACCTTTCGGGTGTGGGATGCTCGTTTAACCTCTGTATTCATCTCGTTCCTTATTTACCTGGGTGCACTGCGTTTTCAAAAGCTTTCTGTCGAACCGGCTCCTATTTCAATCCGTGTTGGACCGATCGATATACCAATAATCAAGTCTTCGGTCAACTGGTGGAATACATCGCATCAACCTGGGAGCATTAGCCGATCTGGTACATCAATACATGTTCCTATGCCCATTCCAATCTTGTCTAACTTTGCTAACTCCCCCTTCTCAACCCGTATCTTGTTCGTTCTGGAAACACGTCTTCCTATTCCATCTTTTCTCGAATCTTCTTTAACGGAAGAAATAGAAGCTCGAGAAGGAATACCAAAACCTAGTTCACTCGCTGAATCTCTTTGGGGCAGATAGCTCACAGCGCTCATTCTATAGATATTTGAAAAGCTGACTTATGGCACGAAAAGGAAATCCGATTTCGGTAAGACTTGAGAAAAATCGTAGTTTAGGTGCTATGAAGGGTTGTATCCGTACCCCCGTAATAAGCACCTTACGAGCGTCCCGAGCCAATGAGGGAGAAAGTCGACGGGTCCCCTGCATCATCAGATGAGGGACACGCTTTCTCCGCTGACCTAAATATGTTACAGGCTTAAGAAGGGATGGATGGTGGATCAAGAATAGGCCTTTTTTTTAGGTGTATGCTCCTAACTACAACAGCCAATGGAGTCCAAGGAATTAGAACACTAGTATGATGAGCAGCCTTTACAACAAATTCTTTAGTGCGGAAAAAGCTCGCTCGGGGATGATTCACTTTCGGAGCTCTTTTCTTCATCAGAGTAACTACTTTGATGTTCTTCTTTCAGAACCTCGCATTAGCTCATTGGGATTTGAACCCAACCACATCTTTCATATATGTGTTCTACCGAGATGAACTAGTGAACTACCTCTCAATCCGGAAATCCCTTATGATTCCATTCCTGAAAACAGGGCTTACGACTCCCGACCAAAAGAAGACTGGAACTTAATGGGCTTAGCTGCAATGGCAGGAAGAAGTCTTTTTCTGCAACAGGTACTAGATCTTCCATTGCCTTACAGGAAACTGGACCTAATTTACAGGGCTTCCCAAAGGGAACTCCAGGCGAAGATCTTTTTAAGCACTCCAATAGGGCTTGCTTCCCAAATATCCTTAGCTCACTCCCAGGAGTGATACAATGGCAATAGGAGAAATACCACTATTACAGGCTCTGGGTAAGAAGTAGTCCGATGCCCTAACCGATGGTAGAGATATCATCGCTTGCATCATACCTCGTTTGGAGCGAGGCTCAGTCCGTTATTGGCTATCGACGACTTTTCTTGCTTGCAGGGTTGGATCTTCAATGCAGTAGTTCTTTCTTTGAGAGTGCGGTGTGGACCGTATCCGACGAACCGCATTTTCCGACTGCTATATATGTTAGGCGGAGATGGAATCCTCTTTCCTCTCTGATCCGTTGGGCTCTTTGCTGCTGGTACGCCCTTTCTGACATGTCCACATTAACATTCAATACAGGTGTGATCTACCAGATCCACGTTCTTTACTTTTTCCGCCTTTCTGAGGTGCTTTGACTTGTCTTACTTGGAAGATATTTAGCGGTGGGCATCTCTGTCCGGAGTGAGCACTTCAACCGGGGTAGGGAGCACTGCCTTACTTTTTTTAGTGTTCCCAGCTACCCCAGCCCTAAGATCAACCATACTAGGAAGATTGGTAGGACGGGAGGATATAAGTACTGCTTTTAGCTTCAAATGCAAAAGCTCCTGACTCGAGGAGAGGTTCATCATCCTATTTTGTTCCATCTGGGCTTGGTTCCTTTTAATATAATAAGAATAAGAAGAGGGTTAGTTCGGATTACATTTACCTTCTCGACGCGAAACCTTAAGTTAATATAGGAATGGCCAAGAATCATCGATTTCGGAGCTCGTACCGGGGAACCTGATGACCTCGGGAAATGTGTAAGAGTTAAGACTTATACTAAATTTTGTTCAATAGACAAAGAGAAATTTGACACTTTTTTAGAGTTAGAGAAAAACGGAAGTTCTACGGTATTTGTAATCGTTTACAGCAGTTAATCGATAGGGAACAATTCAATAGCTTGCTTTAGGGGTCTTAACATCGAATCACACATAGCGAGCGGCTACTACTTTCTTTGCTGCTTCGCTTTAGGAACAAGAAGGTTGCTGTAGAACCACTTGCCCCTCACTATGCCGGGCCAGACTAGACTTGTAGGAGTGGGATAAGAGCACCTATTGGTAGCGCCAGCAGAGCGGATTCTGTGGTTTACGTGATTCTTGACCCTCGATCTGTCTAGTTCCTTGGAACGTTACACTCGCCTTCCCTACCAACGGTCGGGAAGTGTTAGCCAGCTATATTGAATACTAGGATTGCCCCAACCCCTACGGAGAGACAAAAGCACTCTTGACTTTAGAGAAAGAATAGGGGCGAAGCGGTTGAATTGGCTTTCTTGTAAATGGAATACAGCTTAGAGTGCCGTTACTTTCCCCTTCCATGCTTGAAGTTCATTCCTCCGTTGTGCTTTGTCTGGCAGCTCATCCTCTTTCTTCCCTTCCTCGGGGACAGTAAGACAAACAGCTGTTTTCTTTCTTGCTTTGTTTTTTCTTGTTGCTTCTGTTTGGGCTTGCTCCTCTGTTGTCCCTGACTCAAATCCCTAAACTTAATGAATGAAGGGCCGGTCCCCGCTCCTTTCCCTATCGGGAAAGTCGCTTACGCTCCTTGCTTGCTCGAAGCTGGAAGACGAGGTTTTCTCCTCGTCGGTAAGGCGGATTGAATAGGACTTGACCGATGTTCATTGGCCTTTCTTTCGATGTCAATGTGCTCAGGTCCTTTCTTTTGACTTGAGCTGTAGTTGGCCGGTCCTTTCATAAAGAAAGAGTTGCTCTGCTCTGAAGAAAGCTCGGTGTATCTTAGTATGAGAGAACTAGATGGGTGGCCTTTTCCGGGTAAGAGAAAGAGTAGTGACAGGAAAGCACAGCTTTCGCTTTCCCGCCTTGGCTTACTGGATTGACTTCTTGACTTCTTTACCGGATTACCTGATTGCTAGCACAGTAAAGAGGGAGAGAAGGAGTGTAATCCATTTCCATCCCCAATTCTCCTCGTACCAAGGCGAGACTAAACGCATAAAAGTGGAAGAGATGCTCTCAATAGTTAGAGTACCTCTTTCCGGAACAAAGCAGCGGAGAGCGAGGCAATAGACTAAGAAGGTAAGGCTTGACTTTCCCCGCCACTCCGTCAAATAGGCTTAATGCCTTACTCTAAAGGAATCCGAAAGAATCAATCATCTGGAAACTTATATTTTATAGATGCATGGGATCTTCCTTTATCGACACGACTGCAAGAGCAGAGTCTATCGAAAGAAGAAAACTTTATCTGCTTATTCGGGACCATATTAGAATGAATAAAGCCTTAGAGGACAGTCTTGTAACCAACTCTTTCAATCCACCGGGAGTTGAGACTCACTAATGCTGGATTACTACGCCCTTCGGTAGCAAAACCCTTCACTAATAACCTGGCATAAAGCTGATGTCTCCAACACATACCAAGCCCTAATTTTCGTAAGTCAACTACTTAGTTAGAGGCGAGGTAGCCCAAGCGTGAAAGCCTTCCCTTTCTAAGCATATGAGTCCGGTTTCGTTAGGCTAAAGCCTAACTTTCATTAACTGAATCTGCCTACTTTCCTTTCATGCTCGAGCCTGACTTAAGTAAATTACTTGATCATAAGCTTAGGGAAGCCAAAAAACGTGAGCGCCTAGCGCGAGCCTTGTCCCTTTACTAATAGAATAGAAAGTAAGGTCGGCTTTCGAGCTGTAGCTTTATAACGCAACGATAGGGCTTAGATAAGGGCCCTTCATTATTATTAGTAAGATAGGTTGCTTGAGCGCATTATCACCTTTTCTATTTTGAAAGAAAAGGTATCGATCAAGGCTTTCCTTGAGTTTCAATAAAGGGCAACAAGCAACGGATTGAGCTGAAAGTCGTTGCTCTAATGCCTCGTTACGTCGTATACTTCACTCGCTCGTTAGCGCTTGACTAATAGAAAGTAAAGGGCTTTTCTTGCTTGTTTAGTAAAGTCTCACTTTTTGATAGGAGTAGGTGCTTGCTAGGGCGGAGCACTCTTCATTCGAAACTAATGAATGTCGGGTCGGGGGTTTCTGCCTTGTTATCAAAAAGTTAGTTGGGTAAAGCAAACTCCCTCCTTGGACGAGCACGGGCTTAGTCAAGTAGAACCGGGTTGCGCTGCTTGATGCTCCGATCGAAAACAAATAAGTGGGGCCATGCCGGTACGACTGAATATGCATTAGAAAGGTAAATCCCTCCCCTACGACACCAAAAACCGGGCCGAACTTCCGCCCGCCTCTATATAACAATATTGTGGCAACGTAGACCTAAGTGGTCATATTGGATTCTTGGGAACCATCACAAGTACGGCCGGCCTCTATTTATTTGAACGAGAATGCCGTGTCGTCCAGCGGAGCCTAGAAGAAGGTGACTCGCGCAGACAGCTGACTCCTTTTCAATAGAAAAGAAAAGCCAAACCAACCCAGCTGGCTGGTCAATCTCTGAAATATTCTCGGCCGGCAAACCGGAGACGGACGACCACGGTCCCGACCTTACCAGCACCTGAGGTGTACTAATCAATGAACCCCCGAAACCTACTTTATTTTCTGACAAAATAAACCAAGCCTAACCGGTCACGACATGTTGTTGATATTGATTGAGTTGGGGGGACTTTCGCTGACTGGATCCATTCGACCCCGGGAACCTTCATAACCAAAGCGTCACGACAACATCCAAAGGTAACCTTTGGATTCTTAAGTGGGGGGGCAAGGAGGAGCACGTAGGAATGCCGACCACTACATAAGCCACTGGTGGCTGAGAGAAAGCGAGCAGCACCTTGTATAGGTTGGGCGGAGCTTGAAGAAGCGAGCCCCTATCAGAGAATGCCATTGCGCGCTATCCTAGCTAGCTAACGTTTTTCAGCTGGCTGTTATATTAGTTGTAGCGCGCCTTCCCCCCTTCTCTCACTTCGGAAACATTTAGCAGTATTTTCTTATGATGACCTGGTTGAGAGAGTACGATACACCGGTGTAAAAGATTGAGTTGGAATTCACGTGACCTTCTATCCTGATCAGTGGATGTAGCAGAGGAAAGACTAGCTGTCCAAAGAAGCTATTAAGGAGGTAATTTCATTGCTTGGAATCAGCTGCTATAGAGGAAGGAACTTCACTCAATGCTGGTTTCGGACATCTCATTTTTCTCTTTCAACCCTAAGAAACATTAAGGCGAAATCAAACTTTCGATTCACTCGTGGGATCCGGTCGGTTCGGGGGTGACCACTATGTCTCCTCTCTTCTCAGCTTTGAAGCCACTCTTAGGCTATTGAGTGCACTACTGTGATTTAAGTAGCACGAGAAAGTGGAAGAATGAAGTCTTTTCTAATACAAGAGGCCTATCGAATCAATATCAACTACAACGACCGACACAGAGTAAGAAAACCTTGCATCACACATAAGGTAGTTTACTAGATATCACTTACAGGTAAGTCCCCTTCAAGTCAATGCCTTCTTCGGCCCTCACCTTTATCTTGCCCTGAGGTCTACTCTTCTGGTAGTACGTGCTTTCCCTGTTCGCTCATCTGGTCGAGAATCTCGAATCTGTTTAGCCTTGCTATCATCTGCTGGTCATCCCTTTCATTCAATCTGATGGTAACTGGAATCTGAAAGAGGATGGGGCTATTAGGATAAAAATAGAGTCTAGCACATCTCTCCACGCCACAAATCTCTCTGTCTTGCTATTAGCCCTAGGCTTTAAAGTAGCAGTACCATTCGCAGGTATCTTTCTTTGAGTTCCCTCCTTTCTGGAGTTCACGACTTCTTTTATATGTCCGAATGTTGAGCCGATATACCTTCTTTACAGCCTCTCGGGGGGGATGGATGGTGGATCAAGAATAGGCCTTTCAGAAGGCATAGAAACTACATATGAGGAAGATGCAGATATAACAGATACGGAAGAGGAGCTCTACCCTGCGCCTGCGGGAGTTGATCGTAATCAGGTAAGGAGCTGTTAAGCCCTGGCTTATCTAAAGCAGTTGATCGTAATCAGGTAGCTCTGAAGACAGAGTTTGATCTTGCTCTTCTCTTTCTAAAGGTAGTTTCGGAGGCGAATCTCGTCTCAGAGTCTAGGTCTCTTGTAGCTATGAGTTCCTGCAGCTAAAGTAGCTAAGGAGAAGATTGATCAGCAGTACCAGAAGAAGATGTCTTACCAGGAAGTGTTAGCGAGATTAGTAAATACATCGTTATTGCCCTGGCCTTTGGATTCTCCCTCTATGACCAAAACACTAAATGCTTTCTTGGATATCGATCTACCTTGGTTTGATCGAGCTGGCGACAAGTTTCGCTCAAATGGACTTGAACAGCAGAAGGAGGAGACGCATTAGATGATCCAGAGAGAAATGCAAATGGAACCAACTCAGTCAATTTTGGCTTTAACACAGCCCCCACTCTTGGGTATTCGACCAGGTATAGGTATACTCGCTGCCCTCATAACCGCAGTGAATGATGCCACAATCATTAATCATTGCATTTTTTTTAAAGAGAAAAGATTTAGATTTGGAGGTCTGCAACCAAGTTTTTCAGACACATCTGAAATTGCGTTAAAATCACCTGCAACCATCCATGGACCTTGTATGTCTTAAGACAGTAATGGAAGTTTTTCCCAAAGAAGCCGTTGAATGGAGCACTTTGCATAAAGAACGGTAAGCCTTACCCGATCAGAATTAAGGAAGCCGATGTCGACTGCGATACACTGTTCAAACGCGCCGACAAGCACTACATGAACTTCATGATTCCAACAGAGCCATATTTTATCATCTGCCTCTTGGTTTGCCAATGAAAAGTTAAAACTAATTCTGTTGGAGAATTCCTGAATCTTATTAGCATGGTGAAGAGGTTCAAGAGTAGCAATCAACGAGATATTATACATCTTTACAAGCTTGCCAACCCTCCTTCTTGATTTGATGTTGCCTATGCCTCTGATATTCCACAAGAGGTTATTAATCATGGCTAACAAAACAATGGAAGAAGTTTGAAAAGAACGAGCCAACGCTCTAGTAATCCTTCTGGAGCTCTTCAAGTTCGATTCTTGTACTTTTTGATTGAAGATGTATCTGGTTTCTCCTTGTAGGATTCAGATTCTATTTCTGGGTACAGTCAGCGTTCTTGAATATCGAAGCTGTAGATAACACTTGAGATAATTCCTTACAAATGGTAAAAAATGACTGAAAGGCAAAAAGGGGGTTGCTTCTCTCCTAGGTTCAGCGTCCGATAAGTATCCCTTGGTCTGAGCAGCTTGTTCCTTTGGAACGTTAGCATCATCTTTGTATTTCAGTCAAACAAGGGATATATTAGACTCCATGTTGTTTATGAGTTCATGATCAGGCTGAGAGATAATAGGCATAATAGCCTGAATACTCTAATTATCAACGTTGGAATTGTTAGCAGCCAGAGATGAGTCAATGGCATCTACTATTACCTGATGAGAAGAATCAACCCTCAACTCAGAATCATGAGAAGCAGTACTGCTTGAAGGATCGGCAGAAATCTGTATGTGCTGAGAAGTTTATTTATTAAAAAAGATTCCGCTCCGTCTGATTGTCCGCAGTATTGTTTGGAAGAGAATATGTATTATCAAAAGGATGATTGGACGGTGTTGCCCGTTGGCCTGTAGACTTGACGTGGGGGAGCTTTTCCTCTTTGTGACCTTGTGCAGATTTTTTCCTAGAGGCATTCGAGTTAGGAGCTGACGGCTGCTGGTTGGACTTCTCTTTGTTGGCTGCATCAGTTGCACTGGAGGTTTTCGAATGAAGTTTGCGGTTTTACTTTGCATGATCTTGTTTGGAACAAGACGTACAATACCTTAAGTCCTTCTCATAGACGATTTTATGCCATCTTCCTTCGTTTTGTCCCATGCCTAACCAGACCCTATTAGTATAGTAGGGTTTTCTTGAGAAGATCCACCTCAACGCATACTCTTGTGACACCGGGTCGAGAAAGCCTGGGGGCCGGACCCTCGATTAACAGCACTTCGCCTACTACGTTAGCAATATATCTAAGGTAGTAGTATTGAAAAAAACAGATCGGAAGATTCGGAAACCGAATCCACATAGGAACGATTGAAGGTTCAGCCCCCGATTTGAAGTCCGCAGACCATTTAACGAATCTGAAGAGATAATCTTTGATGCACGTTGCATCTTTCAACCAAAGCTTAATGTAATCCTCTGTAAATGTTGGAATATAGATCTCACGATTAGTAAAAAAATTTTACATTTTTGCCATGCAAATAAAAAATTTATTGTACTTTTTGTTTTGTTTACCGTTTTTATATAAAATAAAAACTCGAAGGAAAGATCAGAGAGCTTCCCATTCCGGAAATGCCAGAAAGCCTCCAGGGAGAAGAGGAATTTGATACTTCTGTCTCCCCTTCCAGTCATCAAGGAAGAACTCGAACAAGAGCTCAAAGGCATTCTTCTTTTTGTTGGTTCATAGTCCACACGGGGTTCTGGTCTTGTTTGTTACTTTATGTTCCGGAGTCAATTGATCCCTCGATCAAGTCCTAACTATAAATCTCTTAAGAGAAGAAGAGAAATCATTTTGATTCGAGGCGAAACCCTTCTCCGCCGTTACGGAGTTCTTCTGCTCTAATCTCCGAAATCGAAGGTCAGCTGACCGAGGAGTTAGTATTGATTCATGCAAAGATGCTCCTCTAAAGCTGGAATAAGGGATTGTCCACCTCACCGCCCCGAAGAGCAGTGGCTCTGTTGTTTTGCATGCCTACAGAGAGAGACTCAAAAAGTACCGACGCTCAATCGAAAGAAAGAGCAATCTACTAGATTCTTAACTCATGCCCCAGGAATCCCTAGACACAGGGGATACGAGCGAATCTTTTACTGGAGGAAAAGCTGGGGAAAAGCATAGAGCGTGCGGGCTCAGCTCTCGCCCTCCTCCCATCCGCGAAGCTGAGGCGGGAGAAAAAGCGTAACTCCCCGGTGTCATAGGTTACCCTTCTATCTTCTTCCCCCGTGACGCTCCCAAACCAATCGCTACCCTTTTCTTGCTTTCTTGTTGTCTTGACTTGTTATAGAACGGCTTTCTATCAGGTATAGTTGGTAGGATGAAGTGGGATGAAGCGTTAGTGGATATAGATATAGCAAGTGTGCCGGGGATGCGGCTCGGGCGTAGTGGGTGTGGACGCCTAGCATGAAACAGCCTTCTCTGGTAGCGGCACTATACCTTAGTATCTCTCTAGCTTCCAGTCTATATAAAACGTAGTTAGCAGAGGTAAGTCTGTCTGACGTTCCCTCGCGTCAAGGGCTATACTTTTGCATCGGCTCTCTCGTTAGGTAATTCCGAGGCGAAAGCAGCTCTCTCGGAAGTAAGTTTTCCCCGCCATCTTAGTGGGACTAGTCTAAGAAACTTTCACTTGAACTGCCAAGACTCGGTTTTTTGTGGTAACGCCCTTCTATAATTACGTTTAACGCCCCTTTATGACTCGGCGCCTCGGGTCGGTAGCCGGGCTCCGGGACATTACTACCACGGCTACTATCGACCCGAGCCCAAAGAAAGAATGAACGGACTAAAGCGAGGAGTTCATTGGCCGTACATAGTTAAGGAGGATGGGGGTCAACCTCTTTCATGACCCATGGCCGGTGTGTCACTTGGTTAGCATTTCTAGAAAAAAAGGAGTAGGGTTTGTTGGGAAAGAGACAGGGGAGTTGGCTGTAATTGATACACCTTTTTCGGAGGGACGATATGGATTTCTTCGAGACGGGTTAACCACTTTTAAACCGTGAGAGGGAGGTCATTCAGAACCCGCTGGCTCCAGAACGGGGGGCCAGCACCGACGGAAGTAGCCCACCCCGCTACCGATCAAAAAAAAGAGCGTGCGGCACTTCGAAGGGACATTCAAACTTTGATTCGTGAGCAACTTCACGAACATTGTGAAAAAGGGAAAGGACGGCTGCCCGTGCACTTTCCGGAAATGACAGAAATATACTCAAGTGCCGCGAGGGCGATAATGTCTTACGATCTGGAGATCCCCGCGGAGACGGATACGGAAACCCCCCGCGGATGAGCGGAGAATCTAAGGGGGGACCCTAATCTCCTAAGGCCACTAATTAGGGAATACCGGTAAAATGAGCCCGTCTGCCGCTTTGTTTCATAACAGAGCCATTTTTCCCGGCTGGCATAGAAGTATCTTGCGCGGGCGAAGGAGATGCGTTTCTGGTACTGGTGGTATTGGACAAGCTCTAAGGGAATAATCTCTTTATTATTTCTGCCTTTCTTTCCCATGACGACTAGGAACGAGCAAATCAAAAATTTCACTTCGAATTTCGGACCTCAACATCCTGCTGCTCATGGTGTTTCACGATTAGTATTGGAAATGAACGGAGAAGTGGTGGAACGTGCGGAACCACATATTGGATCACTCCAGTGCGGCACGAAGCCGCTGATGCCGAGTCGGCTCCTATGCCGCTAGCTATGCCCTGCTTGGTCCCCCGGCACGGTGGAGGTTCCGTAGCGCGTCATGAGCACCAGGCTAAGGGGCGGTTGAGCAACTCAAGCAAACCACCCTACCTTACTACAACATAGGGACAGAAGGGAGAAGGTTGTGAAGGTGGCCCCGTTATCCACATCTCCGGTCGGACGAATGGAGGGCCGACCGACCCGGGTTTTCACGAGCGTTGGCGGGTTCTGGAGTGCCTGTCAAGGGGCGCTAGCGCATACCCCGGGGTGATCATCACCACCTGCACCTCACATCTCGGCACAGTGGAACGTGTAACCCGCCTGCTGTTCCATTCAATTACATTTGTTCCTGTAATCCATAGCCTAACAGAACGCAGCAGCGAGGGACAACCCGCCTATACAGCCAGCGGGGAGGACGGCACTACTGGCAAAGGCCGTCTGGCGAAAACGCCGCAGGCGCGAAGCGTGGTAGGCCCGCGCCGGGGGAGCATAGGGAGGAAAGGGGGCCCGGATGGTGGAAGCGCCAGGGGAGGCCGGGTCATTTGACGAAAATGGAGGGCTTTTCCCTATTAGAGAAGGCCCTATGGAGTAAAGGGAAGTGCATGAATTCTTGGAAAAATAGGGGGCAAGCCTCTATAAAATAAAAAAATGTAAGACAAATTCTATGAATAGAGTCAACGGTACGACAGACAGCGCTGCCTACACGCGAATTAGTTTCCGAGATCGAGCAGTCTCAATTTCACTACAGGATTTGCGAATGAATGCTGGACTGGGCCACCTCGAATGGCGTGAGCCGCATGCGGGGAGACCCGCACGTACGGTTTTTAGGGGGATCTGGTCGAAAGACCGGCCGGCGCCCACCCGACTAGAGGGACTGAGAAATTAATAGAGTACAAAACTTATCTTCAAGCTTTACCTTATTCTGATCGTTTAGAGGGCGATCGCGGGGTCACTGAATGAAGTCCTCCGTTTCTTTCGGAGGTGCTGACCCGCAGTGAGGCAGAGATGACTAAGTGACATATGGAATATGGCGACGACAACAGCATGTCGTAGAAGGAGATAACAAGTGGAGCCAACGACCCACTAAGACTAATGTATCTACAACTACATCCCCGAGCGGCAGTCAAAGGGGGGGCGTGAATGCGAGATGCCAGCGGAATGATCGGCCGGACAGAGGCTAGGGCTGCTTCCTTCCCACCGCGTCCTTCCTTGTGTATCGGAGATATAAAGCGAGTGCACCGGAAAAGAAAAGGGAACTGGGTCGATCTATTCTATGGCGAAGCATCCGAAGCATAACTGCACACTCACACGATCTTTGCCGAGAGATTAGGAGCATTCGGTGGAACCGGTGAACTACACTTGCTTCTGGATAGATGTGTGGGACAGAGGGCTCGTGGTACCTCCTGCCCAACCTTCCTCCTCTGCTTTGAGAACCGTGTGAACGGAGAGTGGGCAGAAGGGAAGGAGGTCCTCATACGGAGTCGCACACTTACTTGAGCAGTGCGGGAGACTGGAGAGTGGGTCAAGTAAAGTCCCCTGGAGCCGGAAAAAGAACAGACGAAGCTTTACTTAGATAGGGCTTTTATTGGTCTTTTTTTTATTAGTGATTGAAAAGGAGAGCGCCTGGGTATGTTATAGAAAGGGAAGGCAGAGGCATCGAATGGCGAAGAGAGGCGGGGAAGGAATGGGAAATCGTCAAGGATGACTTCTTTGTTGGCGAAACGAAGGGCTAAATAGCGCCAGTGATTCTCTGAACCGGTCTGGATTTCCAACGCCTCAGGAAACTGGTCGAGATAGATGACAGCACCCTTTTCTCCTCTTCCTTACCGGGAGGGCAATCTTATCTTATGGCCTCACCTCCCGCCCGGCCCGGAAATCGAGAACCCAGCCCCCTTCTGATCCATTCATTTCCGCAAGCAGGGGGGACCCGGAGCTAGAGCTAGGCCCCCGCCTATTCGAGGCCGGGCGGCCTCGCCCCACAAGCACCCAACCTTCCTTTTGCTCTTCCTTCGGTTTGCCTCCACGAACGCGCCACCTAGGAGCCCTACTCATATTCCAAAGGCGACCTGCTTTCAATACTAGTTGTTACCTTACGCCGACATTTTTAAAAAATTATTGAATAGCATGGCCTGGGGCTAAGATAACTCAAGTGGGAGAGCCGTGTTATGGGTGACCTTATTGCACGGTTCAGAGAGCACTTGTGTATGTGATGCAAGTGAACGTGTACGAAAAAGCTGTCGTAAAGTTTCGTTGTTCGTTCCGTCGTTGACCCTATCTATGTTTCTACGATGGCCCAAGAACACGCTCATTCTTCAGCCGTAGAGAGACTTTTGAATTGCGAGGTACCATTACGAGCTCAATATATACGAGTGTTATTCCGTGAAATAACTCGAATTTCAAATCATTCACTTGCTTTAACTACTCATGCTATGGATGTGGGAGCATCAACCCCGTTCCTGTGGGCTTTTGAGGAGCGGGAGAAATTGTTGGAATTCTATGAAAGAGTCTCGGGAGCCAGGATGCATGCCAGTTTCATACGACCAGGTGGAGTGGCACAAGATCTGCCTCTTGGCTTATGTCGAGATATTGATTCCTCCACACAACAATTTGCTTCTCGTATCGACGAATTAGAAGAGATGTCAACCGGCAACCGTATCTGGAAACAACGATTAGTGGATATTGGTACTGTCACTGCACAGCAAGCAAAGGATTGGGGATTCAGTGGTGTAATGTTAAGAGGTCGTGCGACATGAAGACATTGATAGCAATATGGGGGGAGTTCCCATCAGGTAACAACGGTTCTGCCTGACCCTACTAAAGCACGCATATTATGTCAGTGAAGACTTGGTGTGAAGCCTTGGAGCTTACGTTAGAAAAGCAAAAGGCCTGGCGGGGCTAGGGTGAGCTGAGGGGGGACAGCGTAAGTGAGCGAATGTGTGTAAGCCCAGTCAAACATGACTGTTCTGGGCGGGGCGGGCCACCCACCTTCGAATGGTGTTGGTCCTACGGACCGTGAACGGATTCGCCTCTGGCCTCTGGGCACGTCGGAACCGCATGAGTTCACCGGGGTGGAGCACGGTCCGCCAAAATCGGCATAGGTTAGGTGCTATTGATGGAACATGGTAAGCCTATCTTTCTCCATATGGAAGTGCTGCGGACACATAGAGATGTGGGTAGAGGAAGCCTCAAAAAGCGAAGGCCGAACTGCAGGTCACGTGACCTGCACCGAGTTGGTGGCTGACTGGGCTTTTATGTGATCAAAGCGGAGAAGCTCGCCTTCTTGTTATCCAAAAGTAGGTCGAATCGGGCGGGCCCCCACCCCGGAACGTCGAATGAAATAGGCGGTCGGGTTCTCTTTCTACGACCCTTTTGATATGATAGTGTAATAACCCCAAAATTTTCAACTTTTTGTAACCCTTGTGAATAGTGTTTTAGCTGAATGAAGAAACTTTTCACGCCACACTATGTAGGGGTTCTGTTATGGATATTCTGGGATATTATTAGTACTCTATGAAGTATATAAGTGTATGTAAAGATCGTCAGAATCCAATTCCGAACACTTTGGTTTTTCCCGGAAATCCACAAGATACGGAGAGAATTGAGTATAAGGTAACAGGATAAAAAGGATTTAAATTAAAGGATTATAATAGAGGATCATAAAAAGGAATATAATGTATTGAGAAAGGTTAAGGGAACCTAAGTAATAAGATCCCGGGTATGATCCTTCAAACGATAAACGAGAACGAAGTTAAGCGAACCGTATAACAGATCAGCGATCATTAGGCAAACGATTAGGAAGTTAATCAAAGGGATTAGTGGGAATGATGTCATCCAACCAATAGAAAGAGGACAAGGAAGGGAGGATGACATCATGAGGATGACACAAGCATGACATGGGAAGGAAGGAGGTGTGGTGGCTTTGTAACCACACAAATTTAAGGGCAAGAAGGTAATTGACTAAATCAAATACAAAACTGCAACCAACCAAGCCAAATAATTCATTCTTCATCAAAACAAAAAGAAACCAAGGCATTAGTTCTTCATTGCTCTCGGCTTTTTCACTTTTTAAAGGCAAGATTTTTCAAAATCCAAGATCCAAGCTTCCTAAATTGGTGAGTAAATTCCCTAATCATCTTCATGCTTAGTTAGGGCTATATCATGAGTTTAAGCCATTAATTCCTTCTCAATCTTCTTCATTTAATCAAAGAAGAAGACTATGAATAGTGTTTTCAAGTTTTTTTACTTGAAGTTTTCTTGTTTTTCTTGAAGATCCAAGCTTTCCTAAGACTTCTCAAAGCTTCTTAAGGCTTCCTAGCTCCTCCCACCACTTCAAGGAAGGTATACCATCTCCAAACCCTAGATTCCTATATATTATAAGATGATTTTGATTAGTAGGGTGCTATTGTAGCTTGTTGTTGTGATTAGAGTTTGGGATTTGAAATGGTAGCGAAATGGAATGGTAAATGTTGTGGTTTTGATTAAAAGAACTTAAGTATGATTAAAGTTAAGCTTAGGCATAAGTATGAATGATTAAATTGAATTGGTTGGGGTTGTTATGATTTGATAAGGATGGATGTTGGTTGTATGTTGGATTTGAGGTTGGTTTGTGGTTGGTTTTGAATGGTTTAAAATTGGGAAATCGCGTAAACATAGCCGTCGTAATGTCCGATTTTCTTTGGACTGTTTTTGTGCATAGCATTAGGACCCGAGAACCCCCTGCTATATTATTACCACTGCCATGATTAGATAGCTCATGTTACGAGCTTCGTTTTGATATGTAGTTCGTTCGATTCCGATGCACGGTTTAGGAGAAACGACCGTTTCAAGTAACGGCGTTTCGCGAACGAAACTTTTTCCCTCGCCTTACTTTGAAACATAGGTTAAAGACCAAAAAGGGTTAATTAATGTATGAAACATTTATGGTAAGTGTGTTAGGAAGTTGGTAAGACACTCGCGAAGGAATCGCTTTAAAACTCGTAAAGGTTAAATTATTAAAAATGGTGGAGCCGAGGGTACCCGAGTGACTTAAGCAAATCAGTGAGCGCAAAACAAGCGTTAGAGTCTAAGTTAGTTAAAGTATAGATTTACAAGTGATTTTGGTTTAATTCCAACTTACTTGTTGTTTATAGGTTACCAGACTCGTCCCGAGCCTTTTATCACCCCAAGTCGCTCAGGCAAGTATTCTATCCGTTATACTGTTGTTGTGATGTATACATTTGTATATGCATGATCTTGCGATAAATGCATATTGGTTATTTAGCAAATTCTTGCGATATATTGTAGCATGTGATATGGTATATATGCATGCCTGTTTCATATTCTTGAAATATATCTGTTGGTTCAGTTGATAATACCTATGCTAGAGAATAGCGGTAACTTGCATATACCCTTAGTATAGGGACCCAAAGGTGAAAATATTTTCTAAAACCGGGAGTCGAGGATCCCGAGTAGATTTTGTATATATGGATATGGATATATATATATATATTTATATTTATATATATATATATGGTTATAGTTTTCAAAACTATTAATCGAATAAGGTTTATTCGATAACTTTATTTTATTAATGAATATTATCTTGAATATTCATTCGAGGACTTATGACTCCTTTATATTATTTATTGAATATTACTTGGATATTCATTTGAGGATGTATGACTCCTTTATTTTATTTAATGAATATTATTTATAATATTCATTCGAGGTATTATGACTCCGCTTATTACTGAAATATATTCTTTATTTCATTAGAGAATAAAGTGTTAATAATCAAACTTATTTTCGATTATTCAAATAAAGATAATACTTTCATATAAGTATATCTTTGGTTATTTAATGTTTATTTCAAGTATAAGTTTTAATACTTCTACTTCAATTATTTTTATAAAGATTATTCTTTATGGGAATATTATTTAAATAATAATATTCAGTCATTTTCTAAATATTCTGGGGACTGATTTACTTCATTAAATCAGCTTTACTCCAAACACTCTATAAAGTGTTTTCGAGTCTTCAAAATGATTTTTAAAGTCAGAGCGGATCCCAAAACTCATTTTTATATTTAAGATCTTCCTTTTTTAAGGGGATTTAAATACTCGCTCAAAACCTGGGGAATTCGGCTCTGTGGTGTATTTTATATTCGCAACGAGGTTGCAGTTTTGGTAAATGAATTGATTACTTGCCCAATGTTCGGGAAGTAAGCCCATCTAATTGAGTCGGCATAAGCGACAGGCCGAAGTACGGTCTATGAAAGTGTAAGTGGCTGGGTGGCAGTCCATCAACGCGTAAGAGGCCGGGTGGCGGTCCAGCACAAGGTCCTTATGTGGCCAGGGTGATGACCGGTGGGGGATTCATCCATCTACTAGTAGAAAAGGTTACTTATTGGTATCTTTGCCTGATCAGCAAGATATCTGGTTTATGCCAAAATTCTTTTTCCTTTCCAAAAAAATTCATTGGATGTTTCAAACTCTGTTCATACTTTACATAACAGAGGTTCCAGGAAATGTTTAAATAGATATATATGTGGATATATATATCGGGACTAAATAAAGTATCTCGTAATTTTTTTTTCATTCAATAATATTTCAAAGATTGAATCTATTCAAGTCTTAACTTGTGGTCTCATCTATGGGATGTTTTTTTAAAAAAACTTATAATACTTTGAACGGTGGTAGTTCAAGTAGCTTTATAAAGGATATAAGTGTAGTGAAGTATTGGTAACTTCATTCCTTGTTTTTACTTATATCTAGTAAGTAATTATCTTACACATGATAAAGATTCTAGTAAGTATCCATTTAGATACTTATATTATTGTTATCACTATGTATTATCTTGCGAGCTGTAAGGCTCACTCTTGCTTTATTTCTTCATCACACAACAACAGTTAGGAGAGATGGCCAGACTCCAGCAGACCCAGCGCAAGCGCGTGGGAAGCGTCCCGCGTCTTCCCGATGATGTTGTAGCTGCTATAGCTGCAGAGGTAGATCTAATGTAGTTCAGACCATCTACTTTTGAGAATCAAATTATGTATAATTATAACTTGTGGCAGATAATGGCAATTAACTGTAAATTTATCAAGTAATCATTTTGGGTTGTAATAACTGTTAAATGGTGGATTCAAAGACTTGTACTTATTTCAATTTCATCTCTGAGACTATAACGGGTTGTGGTGTGTGTTAGTGTGGGGTCACAGCATAAGGTTATTATTAATAATTAAGTGAAGTGATATTGTGGAAAGAAAGACCGTGACGACCCGGATCCCCGACCCCGGATCTGGGGGTGTTACAGATAGGCACGGACTCCGCGAACGTCCCGCGCCCCTTTACTAATAAACTAATAAGGGAAAGAAAGCCTCAACCAGAACCACATTCCTTTTGCGTGCGAGTGTAGCTAAGTGTCTTACTCTATTGGTCATAGTTTCCTGCTGTTGCGGCCGGTGCTCGTTTGCGCGCGCGTGAACCAACCCAACAAACAAGGAAAGGACGCCTCTCGGGGCATCTGAGAATGATTCGAGCCGTATGAAGGGAAACTCTCACGTACAGTTTGTTTGTTTTTTTGGGGGGGGGGAGCCCGGCAGGGTCCCCCACTTACTTGGCCCGGGCCTAAGTGAAAGTTAAGTGGTGGGCCTACCCATCCCAACCAGGGGTATGCTGGGATTCGCGAAGAGCAGCACCTTACGATGTTCATGACCAATTGGATCCTGACGTACCAGTAGGTACCAGAGGAGATCGCTATGATCGTTACTGTATTCGTATCGAAGAGATGCGACAAAGTGTTCGGAATATTGTGCAATGTCCTAATAAAATGCCTAGTGGCATGATCAAAGCCGATGATCGTAAGCTATGTCCTCCATCACGATGTCGAATGAAACTATCCATGGAATCGTGCGCCGTGTGAAACGTGGATCATCGCCGTTCTTAACCGAGACTCAGGTTAAGCTCCATCTCGGAACCTTGTGGGGTTAGGAGTAAAGCATCCTGAGGTTGGCGCATCTCGTTGAGCGTGGAGAAGCATTGGGAACCCCAATTTCTTTCTTCGGAGCCGTTTCTTTTCCCGTCTCCCCGCCCCGGCATAGCGCTTCGCTTCCGGTTCTTCGGAAGAATCAATTGACTTCTACCTTATTCATTGATCTGGGGGAAAAGGAACCGCCTACCAGTTGGGAAGCTAGACATCAAGTAAGTGGCTTGATGAGGATAACTAAGCGGACACGCCGGAGTTGGCTGCTGGCACAACAGGGTGGTGCCTTACCGCACCGTAGGCGGGCGCGCGGTAGCGTTCGTGGTGGTACTTCAGGATTCCAATGTACTGCGTCCAAGATCAGAACGAGCTTGCCGACTGTAATAACCCCAAAATTTTCAACTTTTTGTAACCCTTGTGAATAGTGTTTTAGCTGAATGAAGAAACTTTTCACGCCACACTATGTAGGGGTTCTGTTATGGATATTCTGGGATATTATTAGTACTCTATGAAGTATATAAGTGTATGTAAAGATCGTCAGAATCCAATTCCGAACACTTTGGTTTTTCTCGGAAATCCACAAGATACGGAGAGAATTGAGTATATGATAACAGGATAAAAAGGATTTAAATTAAAGGATTATAATAGAGGATCATAAAAAGGAATATAATGTATTGAGAAAGGTTAAGGGAACCTAAGTAATAAGATCCCGGGTATGATCCTTCAAACGATAAACGAGAACGAAGTTAAGCGAACCGTATAACAGATCAGCGGTCATTAGGCAAACGATTAGGAAGTTAATCAAAGGGATTAGTGGGAATGATGTCATCCAACCAATAGAAAGAGGACAAGGAAGGGAGGATGACATCATGAGGATGACACAAGCATGACATGGGAAGGAAGGAGGTGTGGTGGCTTTGTAACCACACAAATTCAAGGGCAAGAAGGTAATTGACTAAATCAAATACAAAACTGCAACCAACCAAGCCAAATAATTCATTCTTCATCAAAACAAAAAGAAACCAAGGCATTAGTTCTTCATTGCTCTCGGCTTTTTCACTTTTTAAAGGCAAGATTTTTCAAAATCCAAGATCCAAGCTTCCTAAATTGGTGAGTAAATTCCCTAATCATCTTCATGCTTAGTTAGGGCTATATCATGAGTTTAAGCCATTAATTCCTTATCAATCTTCTTCATTTAATCAAAGAAGAAGACTATGAATAGTGTTTTCAAGTTTTTAACTTGAAGTTTTTCTTGTTTTTCTTGAAGATCCAAGCATTCTTAAGACTTCTCAAAGCTTCTTAAGGCTTCCTAGCTCCTCCCACCACTTCAAGGAAGGTATACCATCTCCAAACCCTAGATTCCTATATATTATAAGATGATTTTGATTAGTAGGGTGCTATTGTAGCTTGTTGTTGTGATTAGAGTTTGGGATTTGAAATGGTAGCGAAATGAAATGGTAAATGTTGTGGTTTTGATTAAAAGAACTTAAGTATGATTAAAGTTAAGCTTAGGCATAAGTATGAATGATTAAATTGAATTGGTTGGGGTTGTTATGATGTGATAAGGATGGATGGTGGTTGTATGTTGGATTTGAGGTTGGTTTGTGGTTGGTTTTGAATGGTTTAAAATTGGGAAATCGCGTAAACATAGCCGTCGTGACGTCCGATTTTCTTTGGACTGTTTTTGTGCATAGCATTAGGACCCGAGAACCCCCTCCTAGATTATGACCACTTCCATGATTAGATAGCTCATGTTACGAGCTTCGTTTTGATATGTAGTTCGTTCGATTCCGATGCACGGTTTAGGAGAAACGACCGTTTCAAGTAACGGCGTTTCGCGAATGAAACTTTTTCCCTCGCCTTACTTTGAAACATAGGTTAAAGACCAAAAAGGATTAATTAATGTATGAAACATTTATGGTAAGTGTGTTAGGCAGTTGGTAAGACACTCGCGAAGGAATCGCTTTAAAACTCGTAAAGGTTAAATTATTAAAAATGGTGGAGCCGAGGGTACCCGAGTGACTTAAGCAAATCAGTGAGCGCAAAACAAGCGTTAGAGTCTAAGTTAGTTAAAGTATAGATTTACAAGTGATTTTGGTTTAATTCCAACTTACTTGTTGTTTATAGGTTACCAGACTCGTCTCGAGCCTTTTATCACCCCAAGTCGCTCAGGCAAGTATTTTATCTGTTATACTGTTGTTGTGATGTATACATTTGTATATGCATGATCTTGCGATAAATGCATATTGGTTATTTAGCAAATTCTTGCGATATATTGTAGCATGTGATATGGTATATATGCATGCCTGTTTCATATTCTTGAAATATATATCTGTTGGTTCAGTTGATAATACCTATGCTAGAGAATAGCGGTAACTTGCATATACCCTTAGTATAGGGACCCAAAGGTGAAAATATTTTCTAAAACCGGGAGTCGAGGATCCCGAGTAGATTTTGTATATATGGATATGGATATATATATATATATATATATTTATATATATATATGGTTATAGTTTTCCAAACTATTAATCGAATAAGGTTTATTCGATAACTTTAACTTTATTTTATTATTGAATATTATTTCGAATATTATTCGAAGGCGTATGACTCCTTTTATTTATTTATTTGAACATTCATTCGAGGGCTTATGACTCTTTTATATTATTTATTGAATATTATTTGAATATTCATTCGAAGGCTTATGACTCTTTTATATTATTTATTGAATATTATTTGAATATTCATTCGAAGGCTTATGACTCAGTTTATATTATTTAATGAATATTATTTGAATATTCATTTGAGGATCTATGACTCC
This sequence comes from Apium graveolens, assembly GCF_009905375.1. NCBI lineage: Eukaryota > Viridiplantae > Streptophyta > Magnoliopsida > Apiales > Apiaceae > Apium > Apium graveolens. The sequence goes on from NC_133655.1 coordinate 82,325,144, forward strand.
GATTATTTGCTGAGGTATATTCTTTATTTTATTAAAGAATAAGGTGTCAATAATCAAACTTATTTTCGATTATTCAAATAAAGATAATACTTTCATATAAGTATATCTTTGGTTATTTAATACTCGTTTCAAGTATAAGTTTTAAAACTTCTACTTCAATTATTTTTATAAAGATTATTCTTTATGGGAATATTATTTAAATAATAATATTCGGTCATTTTCTAAATATTCTGGGGACTGATTTACTTCATTAAATCAGCTTTACTCCAAACACTCTATAAAGTGTTTTCGAGTCTTCAAAATGATTTTTAAAGTCAGAGCGGATCCCAAAACTCATTTTTATATTTAAGATCTTCTTTTTTTAAGGGGATTTAAATACTCGCTCAAAACCTGGGGAATCCGGCTCTGTGGTGTATTTTATATTCGCAACGAGGTTGCAGTTTTGGTAAATGAATTGATTACTTGCCCAATGTTCGGGAAGTAAGCCCATCTAATTGAGTCGGCATAAGCGACAGGCCGGGGTACGGTCTATGAAAGTGTAAGTGGCTGGGTGGCAGTCCATCAACGCGTAAGAGGCCGGGTGGCGGTCCAGCACAAGGTCCTTATATGGCCAGGGTGATGACCGGTGGGGGATTCATCCATCTACTAGTAGAAAAGGTTACTTATTGGTATCTTTGCCTGATCAGCAAGATATCTGGTTTATGCCAAAATTCTTTTTCCTTTCCAAAAATTCATTGGATGTTTCAAACTCTGTTCATACTTTACATAACAGAGGTTCCAGGAAATGTTTAAAGAGATATATATGTGGATATATATATATATCGGGACTAAATAAAGTATCTCGTAATTTTTTTTCATTCAATAATATTTCAAAGATTGAATCTATTCAAGTCTTAACTTGTGGTCTCATCTATGGGATGTTTTTTTTAAAAAAACTTATAATACTTTGAACGGTGGTAGTTCAAGTAGCTTTATAAAGGATATAAGTGTAGTGAAGTATTGGTAACTTCATTCCTTGTTTTTACTTATATCTAGTAAGTAATTATCTTACACACGATAAAGATTCTAGTAAGTATCCATTTAGATACTTATATTATTGTTATCACTATGTATTATCTTGCGAGCTGTAAGGCTCACTCTTGCTTTATTTCTTCATCACACAACAACAGTTAGGAGAGATGGCCAGACTCCAGCAGACCCAGCGCAAGCGCGTGGGAAGCGTCCCGCGTCTTCCCGATGATGTTGTAGCTGCTATAGCTGCAGAGGTAGATCTAATGTAGTTCAGACCATCTACTTTTGAGAAACAAATTATGTATAATTATAACTTGTGGCAGATAATGGCAATTAACTGTAAATTTATCAACTAATCATTTTGGGTTGTAATAACTTTTAAATGGTGGATTCAAAGACTTGTACTTATTTCAATTTCATCTCTGAGACTATAACGGGTTGTGGTGTGTGTTAGTATGGGGTCACAGCATGAGGTTATTTATTATTAATTAAGTGAAGTGATATTGTGGAAAGAAAGACCGTGACAACCCGGATCCCCGACCCCGGATCTGGGGGTGTTACAGAAATGGTATCAGAGCTAAGCGTTATAAACCTCAGAGATGATGCGTCGATATAATAACAAACTCACAAAGATAATAAGAACTCTTGCCAAGTTCATGGTCGGACTACTTAAATTAGTGCTGACAGTTAAAACCCTTACGGGAACCCTTATAAGTATCATGATAGTAACTTAGCTCGTTTAATGTGTAGGCGCCTGAGATAGAGGACCCTGAGATGTTCGAGCGTGAGCATGATGAGGCATTGCTAGATGTTGAGGATCAGGAGGAGCCTGAGATGGAGGAGGATGAGGAGGACCCCTCAGAGGAGTCAGAGACAGAGGTTATTGCTATTCCAGATGAGGAGGACCCGGATGAGGTCCCAGTAGCTGAGGAGCGTGTTGGACCTATGGTAGTGTATGCTGGTATCCCATTACCCACACTTCCGGTGGTCAGAGCCCCTACCCCTCCACCACTATCTTGGATTCCTGATGATGACAGCTCAGAGACCCATACTTCCGAGCCTAGGCAGACCGAGGAGGCACCCTCAGCGGCTCCGGATTCACCACCTCTTGACCCTGCCCACAGGCAGTTTTCGTTAGCTCATGGATATGTTCAGGATGTATTGAGGACCCGAGTGGCTGTTGCCGAGGGCCGACTAGATGAGGCCAGGAGGGAGTTGGATGCAGAGAGGGCGGGTAGGCGTACTCGAGCTTATGAGACTAGGGCTTCTATACCCCGATCCTTGAGGAGGGAGCTTACGGGGATAGAGCTCACATCCCGAGCGAGGCTCAGATCGCTCCAGGGGGACAGGCATGGTAGGATCTCCAGGCGGCAGGCCGACTATATCTTCCATCGTGCGATGGAAAGGGTTTGGGAGCTGACCCGCTCCGGTGTGTGATTCAGGATTGATGATGGAATAGTCTAGTTGTCTAGTTAGCCGAGGCCTTAGTAAGAGCCAATTTTCCGGGATAGTTGACTTGTATATAGCATCCCTTTTTCTGACTAGACAGATAGACTCTTGTGTATCACTTTTGGGACAGATGACTGTAGCACTGTTGTACTTTTGACCAGATCAAACTATGTATTTCTCGCATTATGTATATATTTGTTTCCTTTCGGTTCAGTTCCATAGTGACGGGATCACTATTTTTATCATTATTATTACTGCACTTCGTATTAGAACTTTCTTAAAATAATAGAATTGCGATATACGTTCTCCCCATTATAAGAGCTGTGCAAGGCACAATGTTGTATATGATTGTGACCTAACGTTGAATTTTCCCAATAATTGTTTTTATTATTATCAGAATCATGCCGCCAAGAAAGATTGGAACTAGGGCGAACCCTGGATCTGAGGACCAGGGAAGCCATAATCAGGACAATAGAAACCAAGAACACAGTGAAGAGGAAGATGAGGATTATGTGGAACAGGATGACTCCCTGTATGAAGAGGAAGAGGAAACATATGATGTTGAGGGATTTGAGATAGAGGCTGAAGAAGGAGAAACCGAGGTTGAGCAACCAGTACCAAACCCAGGCATGGATCCCATGGGCCAGTTCATGCAACTCCTAAGGCAGAATTTGGAACGTCAACCCAACCCACCCCCTCAAGGAAGTAACAATGCAGTGGCAAACTCTTTCAGGGCTTTTAAGTCCCTTAAGCCCCCTGAGTTCCACGGATCAGCCGACCCAGTTGAGGCAAGGGCATGGTTAAAGGAAATGGAGAAATCTTTTGAGATTTTGAGTACCGAGGAGGCACAGAAGACTGTATTTGCTACCTACCTTCTGAAAGGAGAAGCTAACTACTGGTGGGAGGCCAAGAAAAACATGGAGACAGATGCTATTATAACCTGGGAGAGATTTAGTCAGTTGTTTCTGGGGAAGTATTTCCCGAGGTTTATGGAAAACCAGATGGAGCTCAAGTTCTTGGAGCTAAAGCAGAATAACTTGTCTGTAGCAGAGTACGAAGCGAAATTTACTGAGTTATCAAGGTTTGTGCCGGAGTTTGTGAGCACCGAGGAAAAGAAAGCTAGGAGGTTTCAGCAGGGACTAAAACCGTGGATTCAGAATAGGGTGGCAATCCTTGAGCTTACGGACTAGGCCACTCTGGTGCAAAAGGCAACGATTGTAGAAGTCGAAATTGAACAGATGCAGAAGGAAAGAGAGAAGAAAGGAATAAATAGGAAAAGTATAAGCATGGGTGGAGGTTCCGCAGGAAGGAGCTTCCCAACTAGATTTAATCGAGGAGCAGTGTCCCTACCAGGAAGGAACACTGGGTTTAAGCGGCCAATGAGTGTGAGTGTGAGCCAGGGCGGCCAGAAGTCAAGAATGTCCTATTCCAACCAGTCTCGACCCCCATTGCCAGCCTGTAACATATGTGGAAGGAATCACACTGGGGAGTGTAAAGGAAAGCCAGTAACCTGTTTTAAGTGCGGTCGGGAAGGCCACTACTCCAATAAGTGCCCATCATCAACCCCTGCCGTCGTTCCAACCGCCACTTGTCATCAGTGCGGACGCCCAGGTCATTGGAAGAGGGAATGCCCAATGAACAAACCAGCAGCTTCGGGAGCAAGCAGGGCTGCTTCCAATAAGCCACCTACTGCGAGGACTTTCAACATGACAGTCCAGGATGCTATGAAAGATTCAGATGTGATAGCAGGTACCCTTTCTCTAAATTCAGTCAGTGCAAATGTTTTATTTGATTTGGGAGCAACTAAATCTTTTATATCAAAGGACCTTGCGCGTAAGTTAAGACTTAAGGCTGAACCCTTGATAGAACCCTTACAAGTAGAAATAGCCAATCATGAAATTATTCCTGTTAACCAGATTCACCCCGCCTGTGAGATAGGCATAGGGGAGCAATCTTTCAGTGTTGATCTGATTCCTTTTAAATTAGGGGAGTTTGATGTGATTTTGGGAATGGACTGGCTATCTAGCAACGATGCTTAGATAGACTGTAAAGGGAAGAAAGTTAAGTTAAATATCCCCGGGAAGAAAGAAGTTATATTTAGAGGAAAGAGGCAGACGCAGAAATTTTTGACTATGGCTCAGGCCAAAAGGATGCTACGAAAAGGAAGTGAGGCCTACCTAGCCTATATGGTGGACACGCAGAAGGAGGTGCCCAACTTACAAGATATTCCAGTAGTCAACGAATTTGAAGATGTATTCCCACAAGACCTTCCGGGATTACCACCCGATAGAGTGATTGAATTTGCTATTGAGTTGGCCCCAGGAACGGCGCCAGTTTCAAAAGCACCTTACCGGTTAGCCCCGTTAGAAATGAAGGAATTAGCTATCCAATTGCAGGAACTCTTGGATAAGGGTATGATCAGACCCAGTGTGTCTCCGTGGGGAGCACCAGTTTTATTTGTTAAGAAGAAAGATGGGAGCATGAGGTTGTGCATAGACTATCGAGAGTTGAACAAGCTAACCATAAAGAACAGGTACCCATTACCTAGAATAGACGATCTGTTCGACCAGCTAAAGGATGCTGTTTATTTTTCCAAGATCGACCTGAGAACTGGATATCACCAACTAAAGATTAAACCCGAAGATATTTCCAAGACAGCGTTCCGTACCAGGTATGGGCATTATGAGTTCTTGGTAATGTCCTTTGGATTAACCAACGCCCCAGCGGCTTTCATGGATTTAATGAATAGAGTATTTAAGAAGTACTTGGACAAGTGTGTGATAGTTTTTATCGATGATATTTTGATCTACTCAAGGACTGAGGCAGAACATGCAGAGCATTTGAGGATAGCTCTAGGAATACTCAGAGAGGAGCAGTTATATGCCAAATTCTCGAAGTGTGAATTCTGGCGGAATGAAGTACAGTTTTTAGGACATGTGATCAATAAAGAAGGAGTATTGGTCGACCCCTCCAAGATAGAGGTGGTCTCAAATTGGGAAAGGCCAACCACACCCACAGAGGTAAGGAGTTTCATAGGATTGGCCGGCTACTATCGAAGATTTGTACAGGACTTTGCGAAGATCGCAGCCCCTTTGACACGACTTACTCGTAAGACAGAGAAGTTTAAATGGACGGAGAAATGCGAGAACAGTTTTCACGAATTAAAGAAAAGGTTGATAACGGCTCCGGTATTGGCATTGCCGGACGGAAAGGGAGATTTTGTGATATATAGTGACGCGTCGCACAAAGGATTAGGATGTGTGCTTATGCAGCATGGTAAAGTTATTGCGTATGCGTCGAGACAACTGAAGGAATACGAGGTTAGATATCCTACTCATGACCTTGAGCTCGCGGCAATAGTATTTGCTTTAAAAATTTGGAGGCACTACTTGTATGGAGAGAAGTGCGAGATTTTCACAGACCATAAGAGCCCCAAGTACATATTTACGCAGAAAGAGCTCAACATGTGCCAGAGGAGATGGTTAGAACTAATCAAGGACTATGATTGTGAGATTCTCTATCATCCAGGGAAAGCCAATGTGGTGGCTGATGCCCTTAGTAGAAAGGAAAGACTCAGAATGATAACGACTTCGGAAGAGTTGATAAGGGATTTTGAGAGAATGGAAATAGAAGTAAAGGTAACCGGAACCGGAACTGAAAAGCTTTTTGAGATCTCAATGCAGCCAGAGTTATTGGAAAAGATCAGATTGTGCCAGGAGAAAATAATGAATGAAGGCAGAGAGTCAATGACTGGAGAGGAGATCCATACCGAGAAAGATGATAAAGGGATAATGAGGTACTCCTACCGAATTTGGGTTCCGAATGTTCAAGAACTTAAAGATGAGATTTTGGATGAAAGCCATAGTTCAAGGTATTCCATTCACCCGGGAAGTACCAAGATGTATAGGGATTTGAAGGAATATTACTGGTGGCCCAACATGAAGAGGGACGTAGCAGAATGGGTAAACAAGTGTTTGACTTGCCAAAGAGTAAAGGCAGAGCACCAGAGACCCAGTGGACTTTTGCGACCCCTGGAGATTCCCGAATGGAAATGGGAACAGATAGCGATGGATTTTGTTGTAGGCTTGCCAAGGACGAAAGCCAATCACGATGCCATTTGGGTAATTATAGACCGACTGACAAAGTCAGATCATTTCATTCCTATCAATGAAAGATACACAGTCGATAGACTGGTGGACATTTACCTTAAGGAAATAGTGACACGACATGGAGTCCCAGCGTCCATTGTCTCAGACCGAGACCCCAGGTTCAACTCCAGATTTTGGAGGAGCTTTCAGGAATGTGCGGGGACCAAGTTAAATATGAGTACCGCGTACCATCCCCAAACGGATGGACAGAGTGAAAGGACCATCCAGACACTAGAGGATATGTTGAGAGTCTGTGCAATAGACCTTAAAGGAAGTTGGGATGATCACTTGCCATTGATCGAGTTTTCTTATAACAATAGCTTTCATGCTAGCATCGGAATGCCGCCTTATGAGGCCCTGTACGGAAGAAGGTGTCGATCTCCCTTGTACTGGGATGAAGTAGGAGAGCGGAAGATGCTCGGACCCGAAGTGGTCCAAAGGACCAAAGATATAGTGGATCTTATCAGAGGGCGACTTGTAGCAGCCCAAGATAGACAAAAGAAATATGCAGACCTAGCCCGAAAGGACAAGGAATATGAAATAGGGGACTTAGTACTGTTGAAAGTATCCCCTTGGAAGGGATTAATGAGGTTCGGAAAGAAAGGAAAACTAAGCCCAAGATACATTGGACCTTTTGAGATATTAAGACGAATTGGAAAGTTAGCTTACGAGCTAGCCCTACCCCCTAATTTGCAACAAGTTCATAATGTGTTCCATGTGTCAATGCTAAGGAGGTATCATCGGGATGCCAGGCATATAGTGGAGTACGAGCAGGTGGATATGCAGCCAGATCTAACTTACGTGGAGAAGCCAGTAAGGATTATGGATAAGAAGGAGCAGGTGCTTCGGAACAAAGTGATCAAGCTAGTAAGAGGACTATGGCAGAATCATAATGTGGAAGAATCAACTTGGGAACTAGAGAGCACAATGCTAGAAAAGTACCCCCATTTGTTTTCTGTTTGATTCCGGGACGGAATCCTTTTAAGGAGGGGAGACTGTAATAACCCCAAAATTTTCAACTTTTTGTAACCCTTGTGAATAGTGTTTTAGCTGAATGAAGAAACTTTTCACGCCACACTATGTAGGGGTTCTGTTATGGATATTCTGGGATATTATTAGTACTCTATGAAGTATATAAGTGTATGTAAAGATCGTCAGAATCCAATTCCGAACACTTTGGTTTTTCCCGGAAATCCACAAGATACGGAGAGAATTGAGTATATGATAACAGGATAAAAAGGATTTAAATTAAAGGATTATAATAGAGGATCATAAAAAGGAATATAATGTATTGAGAAAGGTTAAAGGAACCTAAGTAATAAGATCCCGGGTATGATCCTTCAAACGATAAACGAGAACGAAGTTAAGCGAACCGTATAACAGATCAGCGGTCATTAGGCAAACGATTAGGAAGTTAATCAAAGGGATTAGTGGGAATGATGTCATCCAACCAATAGAAAGAGGACAAGGAAGGGAGGATGACATCATGAGGATGACACAAGCATGACATGGGAAGGAAAGAGGTGTGGTGGCTTTGTAACCACACAAATTTAAGGGCAAGAAGGTAATTGACTAAATCAAATACAAAACTGCAACCAACCAAGCCAAATAATTCATTTTTCATCAAAACAAAAAGAAACCAACGCATTAGTTCTTCATTGCTCTCGGCTTTTTCACTTTTTAAAGGCAAGATTTTTCAAAATCCAAGATCCAAGCTTCCTAAATTGGTGAGTAAATTCCCTAATCATCTTCATGCTTAGTTAGGGCTATATCATGAGTTTAAGCCATTAATTCCTTCTCAATCTTCTTCATTTAATCAAAGAAGAAGACTATGAATAGTGTTTTCAAGTTTTTAACTTGAAGTTTTTCTTTTTTTCTTGAAGATCCAAGCATTCTTAAGACTTCTCAAAGCTTCTTAAGGCTTCCTAGCTCCTCCCACCACTTCAAGGAAGGTATACCATCTCCAAACCCTAGATTCCTATATATTATAAGATGATTTTGATTATTAGGGTGCTATTGTAGCTTGTTGTTGTGATTAGAGTTTGGGATTTGAAATGGTAGCGAAATGAAATGGTAAATGTTGTGGTTTTGATTAAAAGAACTTAAGTATGATTAAAGTTAAGCTTAGGCATAAGTATGAATGATTAAATTGAATTGGTTGGGGTTGTTATGATGTGATAAGGATGGATTTTGGTTGTATGTTGGATTTGAGGTTGGTTTGTGGTTGGTTTTGAATGGTTTAAAATTGGGAAATCGCGTAAACATAGCCGTCGTAACGTCCGATTTTCTTTGGACTGTTTTTGTGCATAGCATTAGGACCCGAGAACCCCCTGCTAGATTATGACCACTGCCATGATTAGATATCTCATGTTACGAGCTTCGTTTTGATATGTAGTTCGTTCGATTCTGATGCACGGTTTAGGAGAAACGACCGTTTCAAGTAACGGCGTTTCGCGAACGAAACTTTTTCCCTCGCCTTACTTTGAAACACAGGTTAAAGACCAAAAAGGGTTAATTAATGTATGAAACATTTATGGTAAGTGTGTTAGGCAGTTGGTAAGACACTCGCGAAGGAATCGCTTTAAAACTCATAAAGGTTAAATTATTAAAAATGGTGGAGCCGAGGGTACCCGAGTGACTTAAGCAAATCAGTGAGCGCAAAACAAGCGTTAGAGTCTAAGTTAGTTAAAGTATAGATTTACAAGTGATTTTGGTTTAATTCCAACTTACTTGTTGTTTATAGGTTACCAGACTCGTCCCGAGCCTTTTATCACCCCAAGTCGCTCAGGCAAGTATTCTATCCGTTATACTGTTGTTGTGATGTATACATTTGTATATGCATGATCTTGCGATAAATGCATATTGGTTATTTAGCAAATTCTTGCGATATATTGTAGCATGTGATATGGTATATATGCATGCCTGTTTCATATTCTTGAAATATATATCTGTTGGTTCAGTTGATAATACCTATGCTAGAGAATAGCGGTAACTTGCATATACCCTTAGTATAGGGACCCAAAGGTGAAAATATTTTCTAAAACCGGGAGTCGAGGATCCCGAGTAGATTTTGTATATATGGATATATATATATATATATATATATATATATATATATATATATGGTTATAGTTTTCCAAACTATTAATCGAATAAGGTTTATTCAATAACTTTAACTTTATTTTATTATTGAATATTATTTCGAATATTATTCGAAGGCGTATGACTCCTTTTATTTATTTATTTGAATATTCATTCGAGGGCTTATGACTCTTTTATATTATTTATTGAATATTATTTGAATATTCATTCGAAGGCTTATGACTCTTTTATATTATTTATTGAATATTATTTGAATATTCATTCGAAGGCTTATGGCTCAGTTTATATTATTTAATGAATATTATTTGAATATTCATTTGAGGATCTATGACTCCGATTATTTGCTGAGGTATATTCTTTATTTTATTAAAGAATAAGGTGTCAATAATCAAACTTATTTTCGATTATTCAAATAAAGATAATACTTTCATATAAGTATATCTTTGGTTATTTAATACTCGTTTCAAGTATAAGTTTTAAAACTTCTACTTCAATTATTTTTATAAAGATTATTCTTTATGGGAATATTATTTAAATAATAATACTCAGTCATTTTCTAAATATTCTGGGGACTGATTTACTTCATTAAATCAGCTTTACTCCAAACACTCTATAAAGTGTTTTCGAGTCTTCAAAATGATTTTTAAAGTCAGAGCGGATCCCAAAACTCATTTTTATATTTAAGATCTTCTTTTTTTTTAGGGGATTTAAATACTCGCTCAAAACCTGAGGAATCTGGCTCTGTGGTGTATTTTATATTCGCAACGAGGTTGCAGTTTTGGTAAATGAATTGATTACTTGCCCAATGTTCGGGAAGTAAGCCCATCTAATTGAGTCGGCATAAGCGACAGGCCGGGGTACGGTCTATGAAAGTGTAAGTGGCTGGGTGGCAGTCCATCAACGCGTAAGAGGCCGGGTGGCGGTCCAGCACTAGGTCCTTATGTGGCCAGGGTAATGACCGGTGGGGGATTCATCCATCTACTAGTAGAAAAGGTTACTTATTGGTATCTTTGCCTGATCAGCAAGATATCTGGTTTATGCCAAAATTCTTTTTCCTTTCCAAAAATTCATTGGATATTTCAAACTCTGTTCATACTTTACATAACAGAGGTTCCAGGAAATGTTTAAAGAGATATATATGTGGATATATATATATATATATATATATATATCGGGACTAAATAAAGTATCTCGTAATTTTTTTTCATTCAATAATATTTCAAAGATTGAATCTATTCAAGTTTTAACTTGTGGTCTCATCTATGGGATGTTTTTTTTAAAAAACTTATAATACTTTGAACGGTGGTAGTTCAAGTAGCTTTATAAAGGATATAAGTGTAGTGAAGTATTGGTAACTTCATTCCTTGTTTTTACTTATATCTAGTAAGTAATTATCTTACACACGATAAAGATTCTAGTAAGTATCCATTTAGATACTTATATTATTGTTATCACTATGTATTATCTTACGAGCTGTAAGGCTCACTCTTGCTTTATTTCTTCATCACACAACAACAGTTAGGAGAGATGGCCAGACTCCAGCAGACCCAGCGCAAGCGCGTGGGAAGCGTCCCGCGTCTTCCCGATGATGTTGTAGCTGCTATAGCTGCAGAGGTAGATCTAATGTAGTTCAGACCATCTACTTTTGAGAATCAAATTATGTATAATTATAACTTGTGGCAGATAATGGCAATTAACTATAAATTTATCAAGTAATCATTTTGGGTTGTAATAACTTTTAAATGGTGGATTCAAAGACTTGTACTTATTTCAATTTCATCTCTGAGACTATAACGGGTTGTGGTGTGTGTTAGTATGGGGTCACAGCATGAGGTTATTTATTATTAATTAAGTGAAGTGATATTGTGGAAAGAAAGACCGTGACAACCCGGATCCCCGACCCCGGATCTGGGGGTGTTACACCGGCGGACCACTGCCGTCCCATTCTTGAGTGAGCTGGAGCGCAGCCATCTTATCCACTGAACTAGCTAGAAGCTATCGCTTCGGGTCGAAGCACTAAAAGAAAAGGACCGGGAAGGGTGGCGGCATAGGAACCACGGGACCCCCTTACTAGTAAAGGGAAAGCGGAAGTGCGCTCCTGCGCATCAGCTGAAAAGGCCCTTTCCTTTTTTAAGAAAAAGAAGGTCAGCGTCATAGCTCCAACCTATACAAAGGGCTTTGATGCCCTTTGTATAGGTTGCTGGATACGGGATACTCGTAGTAGGCTGGACCAACATCCAGCCGAGAGAGGGCAGTCTTTAGAAGCAACAGGTTGGGAAACCAAGAGAACGCCTCGCGTTTTCTTCTCTTCTTCCCGCCCTAGGAGTAGCACAAAAAGAAGGATTAGCGTTATGGACCCAATGATAAACCACTAAAACCTTACTCGTTGGGGCTCCGCGCACTGGGAAAACGCTCTAGCGGCGGGAACCCGGTCACTAGTTACAAAGCTCCAATAAGGTAAGGTTTCGAGAGGGCTATCACAGTCAGGTGGGAAGCAATTAGCCCTATTTTTAAAGTTTTTAAAGTCCCCCCTTCCTATTTAGGGAGTTGAGGACGAAAATGTTCTTGATGAACCGTTCCGTTCGCCACGCACCGGGCCCATTCACTTGCTTATCGTAGAGGCTGTAAGTACACAGTGCCCCCACAACTATGAATAGTATAGTGGGGTTGAAAGACAGGAGTGCCCGCCCCTCAACTCAAGTAGGCTACTTTTTCCGAACGCAGTCCGAGATAACCGTAACCGTGTATAGATATAAATCTATCTTCGATGCTGTCATTTCGAAATGTCCGCCTCAACCGCTGTTTCACCTCCCAAAGAGCAAAGCTGGCTTGATGAGCGCAGATGAGGAAGCGGGAGCAAGAAAACCAATAACATCTTTCTTGTCCTTCTACTTAAGGGGCAAAGAGAAGCGCTTTTGCTACTGAGAAAGCGAACGGTCAGCGCGAAGGTTCAAGACTTAGCCGAGCAGTTAGCGCGAGGCTATATTCTCATAGCGAGGCGCTTCGAGTTAGCGAAGCGCTGTAGTAGCGCCAAAGCCCTATGCGCTAGAATGCTGAACCAAGGACAAGGACGCTCCGCCTTATCTATAGAAGCAGTCAACTGAGTTCTGAACGAATGAAATTAGCTCCTTGGTAATGGCTCAATCTATAGATAGAAAGCCCTATGATGGGAAACTACCACGTTAGGTTTGGAGAGAGATGGGACCGGTTATATAATAGGGGGAGCAGATGCAAGCTTTTTCTTTCAATAGCCGGCCAAATGACTACAAGATCATCGGTCTACTCTACCTCAATTCACCATTTCGAACCTTATACAGAAGGTTTTTTCCGTACCAGCTCCTTCTACCTATACCGCAGTTGAAGCACCTAAAGGAGAATTTGGTGTCTTTCTGGTCAGTAATGGAAGCAATCGTCCCTACCGTCGTAAAATAAGAGCACCTGGCTCTGCCCATTCACAAGGACTCGATTCTATGTCCAAACATCACATGCCAGCAGATGTGGTCACCATCATAGGTACTCAAGATATTGTGTCTGGAGAGGTGGATAGATAGGACTACTAGTTGCTCGATCAGGACCCTAGCTTTATTGCGAGCCAAAAACCTTGATGGATTCCCCTTCCCCTTCGATTCTCAGTACTAGAGATGAACGAATTCCATACGCCCGAAATTAAGATCGAAGAATTTGCTTTATGTTGTTGATATTGGAATTTCATGAACGCGGAGCCAACGAGTCAGTCGAACAGCTTATATAGTAAATAAATAGAAGTGGAAGAGCCTTTCGTTGATACTATTCTATTGTTGCGGCTTCTGGTTGTTCATGCTATACTATTCATTAAAAAAACTAAGAGTAGCCCAAGGAATAAGGCCTATTTATGAGTTCTTGGATTGCTTTCGCCACTCCTTGGTCGCCAATGTTGTCATTATTTCCTATGACAAAGCAGTATGGTCAATTTCCCGTATCTCACCTTATAGGTGCTAAATAAACTATAAGCTTTGCAAAGAAACGAGTATCCCCAGGAAGTAAGAAAACAAGCAAGTTATCAAGGTTTAAAAGAGTTCTGTCAAAGGCCACGCGAATCAAAGTGTTGATTCGCGTTACCGCGGCCTCTTTGAATCACACCTAAACGCGAATGGGCGATCGGATCGAAGACGAACTACTTTTAGTCCCTTATGACTACGCCAATGCCAACGAGAATGCTGCTGTAGCTAGGAGGTCATTCCCACCTCAGCAGCAAATTCAGGTGCATCAACAGCAACAACAGGCACAAGTGGCTAAATCCTTCACAACACAAAATATGGGATCGAAATGCCTGATTACAACGCGCAACCGCCTGCGCAGAACCTTGAAACAATTCGATCAATTTGAAGTTTGAAATGAAAGAAGACGACCAAAGTGGCAGCTCTCTCCGTCTCCCGAAATTCATTAAGTTTATAACCAAACCGCCGATACAATCCATCAATAATGAACTAGACGGCGGATACGGAAGCAGAGGTTCTTCGTGAGTGGATTAACCGCATAAGAGAAGATCCAAGGCTATTATCCTCTATCTATAAAGGGTACCTGGGGAAATAGTAAGAAGGGGCTACATGGTAAGGGGGGAGGCGACGAAAGGAACTTCTTGCATTGAGTCGGAATATCCCCCTTTCGTACATGAGTAGACTGCTCGTTACGCCCCTTTCTTTTTTTGCGGACCGAATAGACGTGAAAATGCTTTTCCGGGGAGTGCAGGCTATGGCTGGAGTTACACAACGCACACCTGGCGGTTAGCAGTCGATAAGTGCACTACAACTACTCAGAAACCATATCAGGACATCCCGGCCAGAGAAAAAAATAGACCAGTTAGTTGAAAGGTAATGCTAGAGTACGCAGAAAATAAGGAATGAATTTGCCAAGATGGAACCCTTGCTTGAACTGACCATCAACCTCCTATTGCTCTATAGCTCAAGAAAAGAAAAGGAAGTGAGCTAACTCGACGAGAGTAAAATGAAAAAAATCGTAGCACCTCGCCACAAAGCAACCTTTATAGGAGTACAAACATCCGCATAGGGGGTATGAGATCTCACAGGAGATTGAGGTGTGAATTGAAAGCCTCTCAAGGTACCAGTAGCAATCTTCTCCTTTCTAATAACTAATAATTTAGCGCCCCTCCGATCCCATTATGAACAAGTAAGGTGACAACGGGCACCCTTGCCTCAGTCCAATGGTTGATTTGAACCAGCTGGTAAGAGTTTCATTCCATTTTCTTTTTTCTTTTAAAGAGAAATGTCCCGGGAATTCAGTCTAAGTCTGAGTCACCTGAGTCTAATTCGGAGTCTGATAATGAGAGGTATACGCTAATATATAGAAAGCTCCCCCTTTGTTTTCTTTTCTCATTCCTGCGATTCATATTGATTGACTATCCGGTCAGAAATCAAAGTCTTTTAGCCATGGATGATACGATTACCTTTCTTGCTCGACTCGAGAGGATTAAAGAGAAGACAGCGCCATGTTAATGCGATCGAAAGAAAGGACTATGCGAAATTCAATGAAATGGTACTTCGTCAAACCTTCCACGCGCAGCAGATTCAATAGCAATTGCAGCTACTTCTATCTTCCTTATTTGATTTAGTCAATCTTTTTTCCTATCCGTTCCGTGGCATGAACGAGAAGCATCCTCTGATCAGATCTCAGTCTTAATTATATCTTTAATGATGTACTTAATTTCATCCATGACCAAGGCACATATTAATATTACATTTAGTACAATAAATAGTAAGTCGGGGTACTAGGCCCTTTTTGTTTCGTGTTTAGCCGTTGAACGACAATCCTCAAGATTAGGTAGTTGGTAAGGAGGAATAGAGAAGGCTGTTTACCTACTGCCGAGAAGCACCATTAGGGTTTCATGGCATAGATTAAAGGACATCTAAGAAGGTATTCTCTTTATACAATATAGCTACTTTGCAATACTTGCTACTAGACTGTATAGCTGTATAAGCATATACTTGCTACTAGACTATATCTCTTGCACAGCTTATCTACTCTATCTCTTTCTCTATAAGACCTACTCCCGCTGGTCGAGCATCTTTCAGAACCTACGGTGCATAAGAATTCTATAAGAAACCACGCGACCGTAGTCAAGTGAATCTTGCTTTATTCTAAACATCATTGCATTCGAGAAAAGCATTCTGTGATAACGAACGGGTTGATGCCACGCAGCTAGCCCCGGGTGAAGGCTTAGTCTTTCGACTAAGTTAGTAAGCGGAGTCGGATTTAATTGCCTGGCAACACTGGGCGTAGATTACCGCTAATAGTTATCCGAAGCACTTTTCTAATGCAATGATGTTTAGAATAAAAGCACATTCCGGCAGGAAACAAAAAAAAGTGTTGCGCAAGTTACGCTAGAAGATAGGTTTCAACTTGTTTTGGTTGAAAGGAATAGCCCCTCATCGACACGGGAAGAGAGCTTCAAGCAAGTGGAAAAATCATGCCTTACGAGTATGCAAGTAATCCCGTCATCTCGTGCAAATGAGGGGAAATAGATAGAGAAGGAGGCTGTTCTCAAGACAAAGAAGAAGATCTTAGAAAGGTGCATGTCTTCTCGAAAGCACTCCCGGGCATGGTAGCCAAGACTCTCCACGGCTGCTCTTTCAGGCTAGCTCTGGGCAGGGCGCATATACACGAACCCACTTTTAGTCGGATCCGAGCTCCAGTAGACAGCGAGACAGCCATTTTAGTATACAGGAGCCAAGCAAGGCAAAGATAGGTGAGTGACACCAAGGTAATTCCAGCACGAAAGCAAGTGTTGTTATCACACGCCCGGTACTGTCTTATTGATTCACCTTCGATTATTCAATCAAGGAAGCAGAATCAACGGCCTTTGAAGAAAGATGACTAAGATATTGAGTTGGAAGTTGGACAAAAGCCCAAAGCCCAAGGAAGAGAAAGGGGGCAGGGACACGAAGCGTCCAACGACTTGAACTTGAGGATCACAAAGAACTATATGGCTTATCTGGTGGATGCGCGTCTTGGGCTCTTTTACCTCTAACTAAAAATCTCATAAGAAAAGAAAGTGCCTTTTCCTAGGGTAGATTCAAGGAATGCTGAAAGGCTATCCGAGTTCACAGGCGTAGTTGCGTGTACTTCATTTCATTGAAATTTTTTTTGTTCCGTTCTAGGCTGGCTCGCTTAGTCTTCAATACATCACATCGTCAATGTCAATGGCTGCTAACGCCGCGACGAGGTCTCAAGGGTTGTTTTCCAACTCGACCGGAGGACTCTGAAAAGGATTCATAGATGGCTAAAGAGTAACAATATGTGCGGTGTACTTTTAGGAAGAGAGTTCATCTTGCGTAAAGGCGCCTGATGGTGGCTGCCTAGAGAGAACTAATTGCACAATTGAAAGAAAGACTTGCTTGTAGGAAAATGAACGGTTTTTAACCAAGTAAAGAACCCCACAACAAATAGATGGGGGCAGGAGATCTTTCTCATTCAGCGCAGTGCAGCTTATATAGAAGGGGCAAAGCGCTGTTCGTGGCACAGCTTTCTTACGAGATTTTCATTGATCGTAGCTAATTAGGCGGCAACAACCGAAGAAGCAGAAGAAGTAGCTGCTACCTTCTTATTTTTCTTCGGCTGGTTCAACTTACTCAACATAATAAACTACCATTGCAGCTTCTCCAGCTACCTCTGCCTCTGCTGTAGGATCCGCCGGTGGATCTTCCGCTCTGGGTACCTATGCTTCTATCCCAACCGAAGCCTTTGCTCCCGAGAGACCCATGCCCCCGTTCCTTCCCCTGACGCCGCTCCTAACCAACCGCGAGTAATGATGCAAAGCTGGGCTGGGTCTGGGCATGCCTACTCTCGAATCTAATCTAAGGAAGGGATGCTTGCTACTGGATATGATCCGGAGAAAGTTCTCTGGTTATGGAGTATATAAGAATTCCCGGCAGGCTAAGGAACTAATAAGGCTATTGGGATCGAGCCCAGACCTGGTAAGCATTTCTTTGAACAGCAGAAAAGCATTCTACCTCGGATGAGGAGTAGTTTCAAATAGAAGTCAAGTAAACTGATTCAAGTTAGCCGGGCTAATCTAGCTGCCAGTGATGATGGAAATCCAGCTGACATAGATTCTGCTGCAAAAGCAAAGGCGGTAGTTTTAGGACCTGGACCTGGACCGTTGACTGGGAGCTGAGAACTCTTCTTTCTCTGGTGAGATCGCCCGAGGGCTTTCCAGACGAAAGAAAGTCAGTCTCAGGATTTGCCCCAATCTGAGAAAGTTTCTTGCGTAAGGTGGTACGAAGAAGGGCATAGACGAGCAAAAGGCTTCAAGGCGGTTCCTAGGTATGAAAATGGCTAGGCAAGGCGCGAAAGCCCGAAATAAGGAGCAAAATCCCGCCGAGATAGCCAGTCCCGGAAAGCCTGACTCGTACCCGGTGCATAACGAGAGAAGAAGCTGCAACCATCAACGGCAAAAAAAGACGTTGTTTGCGTTAGTGTTCGTAACGAATCCCTTATTCCTGCTGTAGAAGGAGTTAGTAGTTTTACAGAATGAGACCAAAGAAATAGGCATCAGTAGGGACTAGCTTAGAGCTGGAAGGTGGGCATATGGGAAATTTACGTATTCTAAGTGAAGCCGAGGTTGAATCCGCAACCGGTCTTGCCGGAAAGTCAGTAGTTTTAGGGCCGACCGGAGACTTCCATTTTTCTTTCTCGAGAGGCTGTAAAGAAGGTATATCGGCTCAACATTCGGACAGGCATACCCATCAATCCTACCATCCTATCATCAAGCATACCGTCGACAGAGTCAGGAAAGGACAGGCGGAAGGGGCGTGGCTTTAGAAAATGGAAATGTGTCTGTCTTTCGGCTTGGTCTATCAAAGAGTAAGCTTTCCCTATCAGCTGTCACTATAAAAAAATCTCTTAAGAGAAGAAAGCGTATAAAAGAAAGGTTCCGATTAAAGCTAAGGGAAGTGAACAAAGAAAAAAAGGCTTTCTCCGAGAAAGCGTCTGTTCACGTCAAGGTCTAATTCCGCGATAAAAGAGCTCTGTTTCCAAACAGATTTGTCCATCAGTAATGGCGTAGGAGAGAAGGTCGAACGCTAATTCCTGACTGAAGGGCTGAGAATGAACACAAGGCTTTGAAATAAAGCTTCCATTCCTACGGACACCGAAACTTGGAAAAGGGTCGGTTGACTTAGCGGATCACTCACACTCTATTGCTCAGAAGAAATAGGGGGATCAGAGACAGTCACTGTTGGAAACTGGGGAGTTGGCTGATAAAGATGGACAGTCACGATCGCGTAATATAAATTCTTCGGCCGACAGTCTTATTCTGCAAGGGATACCGGTTCGTCCGGATATCTTAACCTCAATTTATAATAGCCCCTATTTCTTTTCCGGGTCGGTTTGGGTCCCGGATGAATTTATGGACCCTCATACTGCGTCTAGATTGGCGAGCTTTAATAAATTCTTGGTTGTGCAGCGTCATGATTTCTTTCATGGCGTCATACAACCAGACTACGTACATTTCCTCCAACGAGAGTTGGACGTGACTACCGAAATTTCTCAACAATTATTCCCGGTTAAGCTCAGCTGGATGCTGAATCGTGAATACCAGAAGTGGTATGTGGATTACGCGAAACCTATGGATATAAGCACACCGCACCATGACTGGTATGTTGAAAATTTCGGGAGTTTCGTTCCATCCCCACTCGAGCCCCTCTATTGGTATTGTGACCGCCCCTCTTATGTTATTCTGATTATTATGATAGCGCTTCTATCTATCGGAATATTATGGCGTAACAATAACAATAGAAAGAAGTCTCGCGGGAGTCGCTTTCTTTGCTGTCTTTTTTATTTTGACTTGGTTGGCAGGGTCAGGGCCTTTCTCGCTGGGCGAGCGCATCCGATTCTAAAGTCCTTTCCTAAACCACTTCCCGTTCAGTTGCTGAAAGATAGAGATAAGGCTTTCTAAATGAGATTGATTTCCACGAATATGCAGGCTAGAAAGATGCTATTTGCTGCTATTCCATCTATTTGTGCATCAAGTTCGAAGAAGATCTCAATCTATAATGAAGAAATGATAGTAGCTCGTTGTTTTATAGGCTTTATCATATTCAGTCGGAAGAGTTTAGGTAAGACTTTCAAAGTGACTCTCGACGGGAGAATCCAGGCTATTCAGGAAGAATCGCAGCAATTCCCCAATCCTAACGAAGTAGTTCCTCCGGAATCCAATGAACAACAACGATTACTTAGGATCAGCTTGCGAATTTGTGGCACCGTAGTAGAATCATTACCAATGGCACGCTGTGCGCCTAAGTGCGAAAAGACAGTGCAAGCTTTGTTATGCCGAAACCTAAATGTTAAGTCAGCAACACTTCCAAATGCCACTTCTTCCCGTCGCATCCGTCTTCAGGACGATCTAGTCACAGGTTTTCACTTCTCAGTGAGTGAAAGATTTGTCCCCGGGTCTACGTTGAAAGCTTCTATAGTAGAACTCATTCGAGAGGGCTTGGTGGTCTTAAGAATGGTTCGGGTGGGGGGTTTCTCTTAAGAATAAAGAAGACGAATAGAATCTAATTCATGTTTATGCTAACAGAAGAGCGGATCCAATACCAAGACGTCCAGAACTCAAACTTCTATATATACATCTACAGGGTTGAGAAGTGTTTCGTCCGGGAGGTATAGCTCATCAGCGCATACATACAGAGATCCTGTGATTGGATCTGTACTAGAGAAGGGAAGAACAAGAGGAAGACTCCATAGCTGATAGAACCAAGTCCAAGGGCTGGACTCTAGAGAAAGTGAAAAGTGATCTGCACTATAGCTTCTCCCATTCCTTATTTCAGCTTTGTTTTGAGTGCTTAGATAAGTTTGTTTTGTAGCGCGGGGGGATAGAAAGTGCTTTTTCCTGCAGTAGGGTAAGGATAGATTCTTTCTCTTTATTAGAACCGATACTGCACTTTACTTAGCCGAGTCAGTCCCATTCATTAAAGAAGAGAAGCTTGTATTGGAGTGCGCTGGTTCAATGACTAGAGGAGCAGAGCAGCAAGAGCATCCAGTGATTTTATCAATAGTAGGGACAGAACCACACTACAGGCAGAAAACAGCATAAGAAAGAGAATAAGTATACTAGAGAGCTGGAAAGAAACTAAATTACTTTTCCGCGGAAAGGCACCAACAAAGGAGCTGCTCCGCTTTTCTGGTTGTTAGGGCAGTGAAATGGGCATCTCCGGGTCTCAATCGGCATCTCGGGGTCTCAGTTCAGGTGAAAAGCCCCCCTCTGTTCAATGGCCAATCTGAGTGCGCTCCGGATGTCCAGAAGGTCCACTCTCTAGTCGAAAGCTGAGCAAGTCAGGACGAGTAGAAGTATTTGAAGGTCCCTCGGGAACGGAATCCTACCCTTTTTCTATGTTAGCCAAAAACAGCCCAGATGGGACGAGACTAGTCCGGTCAACAGATACTAAATGATACCTTCTTGTATTCAGTATTCTCAGGACTCCCAGACCAGGGCTAGTCACTTTTGATCCCCATAAGTACGACAATCTCTCCTTCACTCGGCAGGGCACAGGCATCGGCCTTAATAAAGTACGTTTCCGTTTTCACGAAATAAATACGATTGATTGAAGCAGGCAAGGAAGGGGACGAAGTAGCAGCAGCTTTAGACTCTATTGGGCAGATTGCCAAGACCCCTTTTACTTTTAGAATGTAGTTGAGGATTCGACCTGGTTCCATAGAGGGAAGAATGGGGCAGGGGCCCTGTCGTACGAAGGGAACTGAGAGTGCACTTTGCGAAGCTTAGATAAAGCGGGATTGCGGAGCTGTGAAGCGGCAAAGCCGACTATAGATACACCCCACTTGCGCTTTTAGCTTAGGTTTCTTAGTTAGGAACTTGCCTTTTAGGTAGGACCTGTCTTATTTGGTTTGGTAAAGGGTCAACCGGCCCAGGAGACAACACAAGTGGAAGCTGGCTTGGTGCCCTATTCGGTTAAAGGTTTCATACTATCAAACGTATCCAACTTTCTATCAAACAGCTTTTTGCTCTATGTTTCTAAATACTGAGAATGGCCTTCTTTTTTGTCACAAAATTTCATGTTAGTATTGTAACACCCCCAGATCCGGGGTCGGGGATCCGGGTCGTCACGGTCTTTCTTTCCACAATATCACTTCACTTAATTAATAATAATAACCTTATGTTGTGATCCCACACTAACACACACCACAACCCGTTATAGTCTCAGAGATGAAATTTAAATAAGTACAAGTCTTTGAATCCACAATTTAAAAGTTATTACAACCCAAAATGATTACTTGATAAATTTACAGTTAATTGCCATTATCTGCCACAAGTTATAATTATACATAATTGATTCTCAAAAGTAGATGGTCTGATCTATAATAGATCTACCTCTGCAGCTATAGCAGCTACAACATCAACGGGAAGACGCGGGACGCTTCCCACGCGCTTGCGCTGGGTCTGCTGGAGTCTGGCCATCTTTCCTAACTGTTGTTGTGTGATGAAGAAATAAAGCAAGGGTGAGCAGCAAGCCCACCAAAATAATATGTATAATGATTAACAATATATGAGCCTTCTCATAGCACTCATAAAAGTCTTGGTCAAAAGAAATGAACCAAGTTGATATCTTAATGCGATGAAGTCGCAAAATATTCAGTATATATATATATACATATATACTTTTCAAAATATGGGAAGTCCTCTTCCATGCATAATACACACAGAGTTCCAGTTTATAACTGTATATATAAAAAATATCGTTGCAAGGTGATCTCATATATCTAACCTTGTCTCAACGTTTTTCCGAAAATCTTTGTCATTCATAAGACAATCATTAACTAGATATAAGTTTAAAAGATGAAGTTACAAGATACCCCAAAATACTTATATCTTTCCCAAATACTACTTGAACTACCCCCGTTCAAGTTATAATCAGTTTCAAAGGTTCATCACATAGATGAGACTACAAGACAAGATTTGAATAGATTCAATCTTTGAATATCATTATAAATAATGAAGTTACGAGATACTTCATTAAGTCCCGATATATAAATATATTCATATATATCTCCCATACATTTCCTGAAAACCTCTGTCATGTAAAGTATGAACAGAGTTGCAATATCCAATGAATTTGGAAGGAAAAGAATTTTGGCATAAACCAGATATCTTGCTGATCAGGCAAAGATACCAATAAGTAACCTTTTCTACTGTAGATGGATGAATTCCTCACCGGTCATCACCCTGGCCGCATTAGGACCTCGCGCTAGACCGTTACCTGGCCACTCACGCGTTGATGGACTGCCACCCAGCCACTTACACTTTGATAGACCGTACCCCGGCCTGTCGCTTATGCCGACTCAATTAGATGGGCTTACTTCCCGAACATTGGGCAAGTAATCAATTCATTCATCAAAACAGCAACCTTGTTGCGAATATAAAATACACCACAGAGCCGGATCCCTTAGATTTTTGAGTGAGTATTCAAGTCCCCTTAAAATGGAAGATCTTGAATTTGGAAACAAGTTTTGGGATCCTCTCTACCTTTTAAATTCATTTTGAAGACTCGAAAACATTTTTAAGAATGTTTGGAGTAATGCTGATTTAATAAAATAAATCAGTCACAATATGAAAGAAATATCTGAATATTATTATTTAAATAATATTCCCATAAAGAATAATTGAGGTAGAAGTTGGAAAACTTATACTTGAATGAATAGCAATTAATCAAGGATATACTTATACGAAAGTAATATCTTTATTTGAATAATCAAAAATAAGTTTGATTATTGACACCTTTTTCTTTAATAAAATAAAGAATATATTTCAGTAATAAGCGGAGTCATAATACCTTGAATGAATATTATAAATAATATTCATTAAATAAAATAAAGGAGTCATACATCCTCAAATGAATATCCAAGTAATATTCAATAAATAATATAAAGGAGTCATAAGTCCTCGAATGAATATTCAAGATAATATTCAATAAATAATATAAAGGAGTCATAAGTCCTCGAATGAATATTCAAGATAATATTCATTAATAAAATAAAGTTATCGAATAAACCTTATTCGATTAATAGTTTTGAAAACTATAACCATATATATATATAAATATATATATATATATATATAAAATCTACTCGGGATCCTCGACTCCCGGTTTTAGAAAATGTTTTCACCTTTGGGTCCCTATACTAAGGGTACACGCAACTACTGTTTATCTCTAGCATAGGTATTATGCAACTATAAGCATCGAAATCAACAGATAGATAACCAGATTACGAAACAGACATGCATATATACCATATCAGCATGCTCCAATATATTGCAAAATTTGCTAATAACAATCATGCACTTATCACAAGATAATGCATATACATATATTTACATCACAACAACAGTTATAACGGGTAGAAAACTTGCCTGAGCGACTGGGGGTTACGAATGGCTCGGGACGAGTCTGGTAACCTATAAGCAACAAGTAAGTTGGAATTAAACCAAAGTCACTTGTAAATCTATACTCTAACCAACTCAGACTCTAACGCTCGTTTTGCGCTTACTGATTTGCTTAAGTCACCCGGGTACCCTCGGCTCCACTATTTTTAATAATTTAACCTTTACGAGTTTTAAGTCGATTCTTTCGCGAGTGTCTTACCAACTTCCTAACACACTTACCATAAATGTTTCATACATTAATTAACCCTTTTCGGTCTTTAACCTATGTTTCAAAGTAAGGCGAGGGGAAAAGTTTCGTTCGCGAAACGCCGTTACTTGAAACGGTCGTTTCTCCTAAACCGTGCATCGGAATCGAACGAACTACATATCAAAACAAAGATCGTCACATGAGCTATCTAAACATGGCAGTGTTCATAATCTAGAAGGGGGTTCTCGGGTCCTAATGTTATGCACAAAAACAGTCTACAGAAAATCGGACGTTACGACGGCTATGTTTACGCGATTACCAATGATTAAACTACTCCAATTAACCACCAACCAACTCATAACCATCAATACAACAAAACTTCACCTAAAACATACCACATCAGTCCATAATCTCCAAGGTTTTCAACTCAAACAACCACAATCAAGACCTATGAACTATAATCAAGCTTCAATTACCAAAACACTTCCAAATCAAATCAAACTACTAATAATCACAATCCATGCTTCTCATTTCACAACACCAACCATTAAACTTACTAACAAATAAAGTAAAGGCTAGGGTTTGAAGTTTATACCTTCCTTGGGAGGTGTTAAGTTGCTAGGAAGCCTTAGGGAGCCTCCTACAAGCTTGATCTTTCCAAAGAAATCAAGAACACAAAGTTAGGCTTTGAAGTTTCTAAAAGTCCGATTTAAAGAACTGTAAAAATGAGGGTCTTACCATGATTATTTGGACGAGACTTGTGAACAAGAGTTGTAGGCCATCTCAATACCTTTCCAATGTGCTATAGAACACAATATTTGAGTGAGAAATGAAGGAGATACAGCAGTTTTAGTGTTCTGGTTCTGTTTTGGCCGAGAGCATGAAGAACAATGCCTTGGTTTCTTTTTGATTTTGATGAAAAATGATTTGCTTGGCTTGGTTGGTTTGATTTTTGTGTTTGTTTTAGTAAATTACCTAGTTGCCCTTGATTTTGTGTGGTTAAAAAGCCACCACATCTCCTTCCTTCCCATGTCATGCTTGTGTCATCCTCATGATGTCATCCTCCCCTCCTTGTCCTCTTCTCATTGGTTGGGTGACATCATCCTCTCTAATCCCTTTGATTAACTTCCTAATTGTTTGCCTAATGACCGCTGATTTGTTATACTGTTCGCTTACCTTTCGTTTTCGTTTATCGTTTGAGGGATCATACCCGGGATCTTATTACTTAGGTTCCCTTAACCTTTCTCAATACATTATATTCCTTTTTATGATCCTCTATTATAATCCTTTAATTTAAATCCTTTTATCCTGTTACCTTATACTCAATTCTTTCCGTATCTATTGGATTTCCGGGAAAAATCAAAGTGTTCGGATTTGGATTCTGACGATCTTTACATACACTTATATCCCATATAAAGTACTAATAAAATCTCAGAATATCCATATCAGAACCCCTACATAGTGTGGCATGAAAAGTTTTCTCATTCAGCAAAAACACTATTCATAAGGGTTTCAAAAATTTCCAAAAATTGGGGTTATTACAGTCTCCCCTCCTTAAAAGGATTCCGTCCCGGAATCAAATAGAAAACAAATGGGGATACTTTCTTAGCATTACACTTTCTAACTCTCGAGTAAATTTTCCCATATTGTGGTCCTGCCACCAAACTCTGCCTAGTTTGATAATCCTTCCCCTAAGCACTTGTTCCTTTTCACTCTATAACCCTTCCTGGTTGCTCCATATAGGTTACGTCGGGTTGCATGTCTATGCGCTCATATGCCCCTATTTGTCTAGCATCCGAATTATACTTTCTTAACATTGATACGTGAAACACGCTATGACTTGCTACATGTTCTGGGGTAAGGCTAGCTCATATGCTAACTTCCCAATACTCCTTAATATATCCAAGGGTCCAACAATTGGTGGACTTAGCTTTCCTTTCTTTCCGAATCTCATCAATCCTTTCCAAGGGATACCTATAACATTACTAGGTCCCCTATTTTGTACTCTTTATCCTTTTGTGTCAAATCAACATACTTATCATGTCCATCTTGGGCTACTACCAGCCGTCCTCTGATTAGATCTATCATATCCTTGGTCCTTTAGACCACTGCTGGTCCGAGCATCTTGCGCTCTACAACTTCATCCTAACATAAGGGAGATCGATATTGTCTTCCCTCAAGGATCTCATAAGGCGATATCTCAATACTGGCATATGATCTATTGTCGTAAGAAAACTCAATTCGTGTTAAGTGATCATTCCAATTTCTTTCAAGTCTATTGCACAGACTCTCATTATAGCTTTTAGCATTAGAGCTTTTGCTTCTCAATACCCATTCTTTTCCAGTTCGTAATCGCTACTACCTTCTGTTCCTAATATTATACTGGTTATACTTTTGCTCGTTAGCGTTCTATAACCTTTTAATAACCACGTCAACCTTAGTATCACGAATGTGTTCCCATTCCGCATACTACCACCACTTTATTACTCCTTTTTCAGTTGTTTCTATTTTCCAAAATTTGATCAATCAAATAGAAGTAAAGGAATTTGTTGAGAGATCACTATGATCATGAACACTTGTTATATCGCATAGTTAGTACAGAAGGTGGTCAGCCTTTAGTACTTGACAAGCAATTAAACAATAGCTGGTATCCTACTCGGCTTCTATCACACAGATAGATAGTCATTCGGCAATACCTCCCCTTCTGGAAGGGTTGTTCTTCTCAGCTTACATGAAATGAAAAGAAGAGAAAAGAACGAACTGAAGAGAATTGTATATTCATAAAAAAATTTTATTGCCATAAAATATCTGGCTTGGAATCTACCTCTGAACTATAGAGGTTTGTCATAGAAGAACAAAACATATATGTATTTATATCAACATCAAGTATTATAGCATCGCATTTCACGTGCCTAAATATTTTCGCTATCCCGTCCATCGTTCTATGGACCCATGCTCTTCCTCGAGCTTATACACAATCACCTTTGAAACTCCCTCGACATCGAAAATCGAATTTGGGATCTCATTCTATATATCATCGTTACTAGGATTCTATGCTCGCACCGCAACCTTCCTCGTATAATAATACGACTCTCTATTGATAAGAAAGAATAATTATTCACTAGGTAGATACTCTACTTAATTAGTCTATCAATGATAACTTATACACTACCACGACCCGATTAGGGGTACTCAATCTCAACACCCATTCCAATACAACTCTCATGGTTGTAATCAGCTCACTACTCGCAGAATCATTGCTGCATTACTATGGTCCACCACTGACCCACTGTAGTCATTCATTTTCCATAAAGTCTTAATAGCTAACCATACGGAGTCCATACATGTCGTATCAAATCCTTCTAAGGAGGTAACATAATCACCATTCATGATTCATGGAGTACACTCCTGATTCTGACATACATACATGACATGAAGCAGATAAAATTGCAGAAGAGTTTCAATCAAAGCAACGATAGCAGGTTAATACCATTCTTAATCATATGCCTTAAATAGAAGACTTACTCAAAGGTTCGTTTAGTCCTTTTGAAATATGGTCCAGGCTCATTCTCAAGATAGTACCTTCTAAGATAGATAGCCCGCTCATGGCGATTACACGAATTAAACCTTTACTAACTACTATTACGGTTGGGTATTGCACAGTCATCAGAAGGAATGACAATCTTCCAACCCAAAATACAACCATCACAGCTTTAGCCATCATCACTGTATTCCTTTGGCACAAGCGCCTACAATTTTCCTTTTACCGTTAAAGTGTCGGCCACCTCTTTGGCCTTTCCTGATAGTAATAGTTCCTTACAGTCAATGTCTTTTAACCACCTTCAACTAAATTTTCTACCTCATTTCAATCACAGCTTATGTGAAGATGTTTTCCTTAAAATCTGATAAGAAAAAAAAAATATCACCATTTTTCCATAAGTTATTGCCTCAATCTTTAGAGGTTAATCACTGTCACGACTGACTCTCAATCATACTTAGAACATCTTTTATCTTAGGTCCTAATTGCCCTGAACAATTTCGACCTTTACTGGTTCGATCCATACTTTCTCGTGGTTTAACACGTGCCCCACTTGGCATCATTATAATTATGTCATATTTCCTTTATCAACATTTTTATTCTTGAGAATTTCGAATATTTCCTTTCTCCTTGTAAAACCTCTAAGGTTATCGTTCAATCGTTCCTCCTGTATTCCCTATATACAGGGCATATCAAAATACCATTTACTAATACTAGAACCATTGTCTATATACTTCTGAAAAATTTCTCCATTGATCCTTAAAGGTTATTATTACCTTAATCCTTTCCAATTCATACTGTCAAAACTCATACTATCCCTATTAAGGGTGAAATGCCAACCTTTATGCATTCCCCTAGGATTCGTTTTAAGTTACCGATGTTCTATCCTTAATTCCACCTTTAAAAAGGTACAAGCATCCTTCCATGGATAAATAAAGTCATATATCCCTGATAGGGGTATCTTATTCAATCATTCCCACCTCGATAGTCTATACCTAACTTCATAATAGCATCCTTATTCAAATTGAGGTCAATCCATATGGCCTCCAAAAGATAACAATGGTCATCCGCTTTTCTTTCCTGATTTGGTAATGATAACATGGAGGTTCTGGAAGATATTGGTCATGTTCAACGTGAACTTCTTCTTAATAATTCCTTATTTACTTTTGTTGTTTCTCAACAGTCACCTCAATGTTGGGATATCTCTCATACCTGGCGTCTCCCTTTCTGGGTATCAAGCCACCGGTCTTACACTTCACATTCTTGAAGGTCACTTCCTTCATCCAATTTTCCTAATTTCTTACTTCCTTGTCTCCTCAGTCTATCCGCGTCTCATATTTAACCTTCGAACTATCTCAAGTTTTCCTCAAATCCTCCCAACTTACAGGGGATAAAATATATGTATCTCTTATGCCTTCACCCAGCAATTTTAACTCATGGTGAATCACCCTCATCCTGACGATTACATACTTTTCTATTTCTATTGCTACGAGTCTTTAGGGTTTCCTCATACCCAATTCCTTTATCATTCCTCAAACTCTATTGCCTTTATATTCCTTTCCACTTCAGTTTCTTTTTATTTTCCTTTCTCTTATCGTTATTTCATGAACCAACACAACATAAGCATTGATTTCAAACATCCCGTCATTCTGGATTCGTGTCCTCAGAACGAATCTTGACAACTTTTATAACTTAGATTCATAATTTATCATACTCGTCTGCCTTTGTTCTGGCTCTAAAGCTTTTACACTATCTCCTTATCTTTGGGAATTACTTTCCCGAAAACAATTGACTGGACTTAAATCAGTTTATTATAATCTCTTGCTCCGTGCCTTTCTTGGTCTTTCACCAGCGGGTGGTCTCTCTCTTAGGAGGGTAAGTGACAAAAACAGTCCTTTTGAGATTCGTCAATCATTTAGAATCTCAAATGATTCCTATATTTCCTTTAGCCAGGCTCTTGCCTCGGCTGGGTCAGCTTGTTTCATGGAACTCTGAGAGCTTAGCGACTTAAAGGTCCTGAAAGAATTTCTCACCGCACTGTCTCCTCAGGGTGGTGGTTGGGGATAATAGTCTAAGTTCTTTTTAGACAGGTCCATGAATTGCCGTATAGGAGTACCGTCTCGGGTTTCCTTTCCTTACTCGACTTTCTGTTTCCTTAGTATGAAATGTTTCATCCTACTCCCCATAATTGGGGTCATCTTTTAATTTAAAATCCTCATTTTCCACTCCATTATGTCATGGGTTCCTTCTATCTTGATGGCGACCTCCCTGACTATCACGTTCAGGGTTTGCTCTAAATCTTATTCCTCAAACTATGGCTCTCATCTAAGTTCTCATCCTTACGCTCTTGAACTTTCGGAACCCAAATTCTCTAGGAATACCTCATTATTCCCTTATCATCTTTCTCGATATTAATCTTTTATCTAATTGTTGGCTCTCTGCCTTTCTTCATAACTTTTTCTGGCACAATATGCTCTTTTCCAATAATTCGGGCTGTATTGCAATCTCGAACAGCTTTTCGGTACCGGCTCCGGTTACCTTCACTTCTATTTCTATTTTCTCAAAATCTCTTATAAACTCTCCAAAAGACATTATCATCTTGAGTCTCTCCTTTTTACTAAGGGCATCAGCCACCATATTGGCTTTCCTAGAATGATAAAGAATCTCCCAATCATTATTCTTGATTAGCTCTAACTGCCTCCTCTGGCATATGTTGAGCTCTTTCTACGCGAAAATGTACTAGAGCACTTATGGCTTAGGTAATTCTCGCACTTCTCTCCATACAAGTAGTGCCTCCAATCTTTAGGGTAAAACTATTGCCACGAGCCTAAGCTCATGAGCGGGGATATCGAATTTCATATTACCTTAATTGTCTTGACATGTACGCGATTACCTTACCGTGCTGCATAAGCACGCACCCTAAGCCCTTGTGCGAAGCGTCACTATACTTCACAAAATCTCCTTTTCCATCCGGCAACGCCAGCATAGGGGCCATCACCAACCTCTGCTTCAGTTCTTAAAAGTTGTTCTCGCATTTCTCTGTCCATTCGAACTTCTCAGTCTTACGAGTAAGCCGCGTTAAAGGGGCTACTATCTTTACAACTTGAACGAACCTCCGGTAGTGATCGGCCAATCCTACCTCTGGTAGTCGACCAAACCATGGTCATCAATTCATCAGTGGTCCTTTATCCAATCCTGTCAGGATCCTCCATCGGATCCTCCTCAACAACTATCCCTTCTAGGACAACATCCTCAACCGCTACATCCTCAATATCAACATCATCCGGTCCTGCATTAGGACACTCTATCGGATCCACAATCCGATCTCCAATTAGTAATAAAATATCATCGCGATGTTGTTCCTCAACTTCAGGGTTCGGAGTCCCGCTACCATATACGATAACGAACTACGCTTCTATCGCTACATTTATAAGGGTTCCCATAAGGGTTTTAACTGTCAGTACTACGTTAGGTAGTTCGACTATGAACTTGGCAAGAGTTCTTATTATCTTAGTGAACTTATTATCTTAACGTCCCATCATCTCTGAGGTTTATAACGCTTAGCTCTGATACCATTTCTGTAACACCCCCAGATCCGGGGTCGGGGATCCGGGTCGTCACGGTCTTTCTTTCCACAATATCACTTCACTTAATTAATAATAATAATCTTATGCTGTGACCCCACACTAACACACACCACAACCCGTTATAGTCTCAGAGATGAAATTTAAATAAGTACAAGTCTTTGAATCCACAATTTAAAAGTTATTACAACCCAAAATGATTACTTGATAAATTTACAGTTAATTGCCATTATCTGCCACAAGTTATAATTATACATAATTGATTCTCAAAAGTAGATGGTCTGATCTACAATAGATCTACCTCTGCAGCTATAGCAGCTACAACATCAACGGGAAGACGCGGGACGCTTCCCACGCGCTTGCGCTGGGTCTGCTGGAGTCTGGCCATCTTTCCTAACTGTTGTTGTGTGATGAAGAAATAAAGCAAGGGTGAGCAGCAAGCCCACCAAAATAATATGTATAATGATTAACAATATATGAGCCTTCTCATAGCACTCATAAAAGTCTTGGTCAAAAGAAATGAACCAAGTTGATATCTTAATGCGATGAAGTCGCAAAATATTCAGTATATATATATACATATATACTTTTCAAAATATGGGAAGTCCTCTTCCATGCATAATACACACAGAGTTCCAGTTTATAACTGTATATATAAAAAATATCGTTGCAAGGTGATCTCATATATCTAACCTTGTCTCAACGTTTTTCCGAAAATCTTTGTCATTCATAAGACAATCATTAACTAGATATAAGTTTAAAAGATGAAGTTACAAGATACCCCAAAATACTTATATCTTTCCCAAATACTACTTGAACTACCCCCGTTCAAGTTATAATCAGTTTCAAAGGTTCATCACATAGATGAGACTACAAGACAAGATTTGAATAGATTCAATCTTTGAATATCATTATAAATAATGAAGTTACGAGATACTTCATTAAGTCCCGATATATAAATATATTCATATATATCTCCCATACATTTCCTGAAAACCTCTGTCATGTAAAGTATGAACAGAGTTGCAATATCCAATGAATTTGGAAGGAAAAGAATTTTGGCATAAACCAGATATCTTGCTGATCAGGCAAAGATACCAATAAGTAACCTTTTCTACTGTAGATGGATGAATTCCTCACCGGTCATCACCCTGGCCGCATTAGGACCTCGCGCTAGACCGTTACCTGGCCACTCACGCGTTGATGGACTGCCACCCAGCCACTTACACTTTGATAGACCGTACCCCGGCCTGTCGCTTATGCCGACTCAATTAGATGGGCTTACTTCCCGAGCATTGGGCAAGTAATCAATTTATTCATCAAAACAGCAACCTTGTTGCGAATATAAAATACACCACAGAGCCGGATCCCTTAGATTTTTGAGCGAGTATTCAAGTCCCCTTAAAATGGAAGAACTTGAATTTGGAAACAAGTTTTGGGATCCTCTCTACCTTTTAAATTCATTTTGAAGACTCGAAAACATTTTTAAGAATGTTTGGAGTAATGCTGATTTAATAAAATAAATCAGTCCCAATATGAAAGAAATATCTGAATATTATTATTTAAATAATATTCCCATAAAGAATAATTGAGGTAGAAGTTGGAAAACTTATACTTGAATGAATAGCAATTAATCAAGGATATACTTATACGAAAGTAATATCTTTATTTGAATAATCAAAAATAAGTTTGATTATTGACACCTTTTTCTTTAATAAAATAAAGAATATATTTCAGTAATAAGCGGAGTCATAATACCTCGAATGAATATTATAAATAATATTCATTAAATAAAATAAAGGAGTCATACATCCTCAAATGAATATCCAAGTAATATTCAATAAATAATATAAAGGAGTCATAAGTCCTCGAATAAATATTCAAGATAATATTCAATAAATAATATAAAGGAGTCATAAGTCCTCGAATGAATATTTAAGATAATATTCATTAATAAAATAAAGTTATCGAATAAACCTTATTCGATTAATAGTTTTGAAAACTATAACCATATATATATATAAATATATATATATAAAATCTACTCGGGATCCTCGACTCCCGGTTTTAGAAAATGTTTTCACCTTTGGGTCCCTATACTAAGGGTACACGCAACTACTGCTTATCTCTAGCATAGGTATTATGCAACTATAAGCATCGAAATCAACAGATAGATAACCAGATTACGAAACAGACATGCATATATACCATATCAGCATGCTCCAATATATTGCAAAATTTGCTAATAACAATCATGCACTTATCACAAGATAATGCATATAAATATATTTACATCACAACAACAGTTATAACGGGTAGAAAACTTGCATGAGCGACTGGGGGTTACGAATGGCTCGGGACGAGTCTGGTAACCTATAAGCAACAAGTAAGTTGGAATTAAACCAAAGTCACTTGTAAATCTATACTCTAACCAACTCAGACTCTAACGTTCGTTTTGCGCTTACTGATTTGCTTAAGTCACCCGGGTACCCTCGGCTCCACCATTTTTAATAATTTAACCTTTACGAGTTTTAAGGCGATTCCTTCGCGAGTGTCTTACCAACTGCCTAACACACTTACCATAAATGTTTCATACATTAATTAACCCTTTTCGGTCTTTAACCTATGTTTCAAAGTAAGGCGAGGGGAAAAATTTCGTTCGCGAAACGCCGTTACTTGAAACGGTCGTTTCTCCTAAACCGTGCATCGGAATCGAACGAACTACATATCAAAACAAAGATCGTCACATGAGCTATCTAAACATGGCAGTGGTCATAATCTATCAGGGGGTTCTCGGGTCCTAATATTATGCACAAAAACAGTCTACAGAAAATCGGACGTTACGACGGCTATGTTTACGCGATTACCAATGATTAAACTACTCCAATTAACCACCAACCAACTCATAACCATCAATACAACAAAACTTCACCTAAACCATACCACATCAGTCCATAATCTCCAAGGTTTTCAACTCAAACAACCACAATCAAGACCTATGAACTATAATCAAGCTTCAATTACCAAAACACTTCCAAATCAAACCAAACTACTAATAATCACAATCCATGCTTCTCATTTCACAACACCAACCATTAAACTTACTAACAAATAAAGTAAAGGCTAGGGTTTGAAGTTTATACCTTCCTTGGGAGGTGTTAAGTTGCTAGGAAGCCTTAGGGAGCCTCCTACAAGCTTGATCTTTCCAAAGAAATCAAGAACACAAAGTTAGGCTTTGAAGTTTCTAAAAGTCCGATTTAAAGAACTGTAAAAATGAGGGTCTTACCATGATTATTTGGATGAGACTTGTGAACAAGAGTTGTAGGCCATCTCAATACCTTTCCAATGTGCTATAGAACACAATATTTGAGTGAGAAATGAAGGAGATACAGCAGTTTTAGTGTTCTGGTTCTGTTTTGGCCGAGAGCATGAAGAACAATGCCTTGGTTTCTTTTTGATTTTGATGAAAAATGATTTGCTTGGCTTGGTTGGTTTGATTTTTGTGTTTGTTTTAGTAAATTACCTAGTTGCCCTTGATTTTGTGTGGTTAAAAAGCCACCACATCTCCTTCCTTCCCATGTCATGCTTGTGTCATCCTCATGATGTCATCCTCCCCTCCTTGTCCTCTTCTCATTGGTTGGGTGACATCATCCTCTCTAATCCCTTTGATTAACTTCCTAATTGTTTGCCTAATGACCGCTGATCTGTTATACTGTTCGTTTAACTTTCGTTTTCGTTTATCGTTTGAGGGATCATACCCGGGATCTTATTACTTAGGTTCCCTTAACCTTTCTCAATACATTATATTCCTTTTTATGATCCTCTATTATAATCCTTTAATTTAAATCCTTTTATCCTGTTACCTTATACTCAATTCTTTCCGTATCTATTGGATTTCCGGGAAAAATCAAAGTGTTCGGATTTGGATTCTAACGATCTTTACATACACTTATATCCCATATAAAGTACTAATAAAATCTCAGAATATCCATATCAGAACCCCTACATAGTGTGGCATGAAAAGTTTTCTCATTCAGCAAAAACACTATTCATAAGGGTTTCAAAAATTTCCAAAAATTAGGGTTATTACAAGTATCCTGTGTGCTCGTGGTTGCTCTATGTGTTTATAACTGCTGTGTAGTAGGGACCTGAATCCGCGACCCTCATGGAGGTGCTTTTCCTCATAAGCTGCTATACCTTTGAAGTGCTATTATAAAGTAAATAGCCGGAGAATGAAATACCTTATTTTCCAACCAAAAAAACTCTCTTTTTTTAAGGAAATGTTTTCCGAGCTGGGATATCCTTATGCAAGGTTCACTTTCCTGGTCAGAAAGGGGACAAGAACTAACAATTGAACGAGTGAAACGGAGTTCACAACGGAAGAGTGATGGCATGTCATGCCGGGCAGGTGAGATCAAATAGATGATAAGTACTAAAACAACTGGGAACCCCCATCTCCAACCGATGGAAGAGGGGCAGCGGCCCAAAGGCAAGAGACGGCATAGCTCGAGTAGAGCTAATAGTTCCGGAACTTCATCATTATTAATCCTAGCCGGGTTAGAGCCATACATAGGTAATAGCATGTCCCAATGTTATCTCCCTCGAAGTTGTTGTTCAATATGATCTTGTTTTTGGGGGGAGGATCCACTAAATGGACCAACGTAGCACTGTCGGGTCGATAGCCCTTGATCCGAGTTTTCGCTTGAAAGAAGCGCAACTTTTAGGATTTACTATTCTAATTTATAAAGGTGAAGGGAGCCAAACATGTAGTCTCATTGTGTAAGTTGGCACCCCCTTACTTCGTTGTATGCAATGAATTTCATTGTTCAGATCAAGGCGCATCTGTCTTAGGTACCCCACCTATACCTATAAATATCATATATGCACCGCTGCTGATCCTTTGTCCCTTTCTAAATCCAGCTTCAACCGAGCATACGTCTGCCGCGGGAACAGGAAGCACGGAAATGGACTGAAGTCTTTCCCGTTGGAAGGCTGGGGGGCGAAGCTGGTGGAGGATCAGGAGAAGAAAGCGGGCAGTGTATAATAGAAAAGGGAGACTGGGAAAGAGCAGGGCTTGAACTACCGGTTCGAGCTCACAGGATAGAAAGGATTCCTTTGAACGCTATATTGATAGTTCCATGTAGTCAAGTTGATGGCACATATTTTATCTGCCTCTATTTCCTCAATATCAATGAATATATAGCTTAAACCCCCAAACCCTGAATTCGAAATGTCGTAAGCGATGTTCGAAATCACTGAATGTGTATTGATTGCCGCTTGAGTAGGTAGGATAAGTCTCGGAATCAGCATTGGGGTTCTTTAGATTATGCCGACCCAAAAGCTATTCCGCGGGTTGGCCACCTCGTGCAATGTGTCAGTAGCAAGGCAGTAGACACGGGCGGTCAATCTTGCTTAATCACACACAGTAGCCTATAGTCTTGTATGCTAACTCTCTATACAGTATATTAGCTAGTCTTGCTAAGTAGCTTATAAACAAGCCATATAGAGTAGCAAGTAAACAACCTCTCTTTCGGATTCTTGTTTACTATAATAGGGTTACCGCAGTTGTTACAGACTCGGGTTATATGGCGGTAGTTATCTTGGGTATTCTTGTTTACTATATATAAAAGTACTTAGCAAGAGTTGCTAATAATAATATATAGTTTTATAAGCATATACTTGCTATTGTATATATAGGTATATAAGCATGTATAGCTACTTTAATATAGACTCTCGCAGTAACACTTGAGTAATAGAATCTAATCTCTGCATTCGATACGGTAGCATCTCTATTGTATAGTATTCAGAGTGTATCGTATTATGGCCCATTCATTACTTCTCAGCATAATACGGTATCGTGAGAACAACCTTCTGTGGAATAGCCCATTCATATGACAGGGAGAGTGTCTCGCCAACCTGAGAGGTATTATGGCCTTGTCATTGAGAATGACAATGAGTTGTCAATCATTGATGATGACGACCCTGTGACCCTGTGACCCATAATTCATTAAATATGATTAATTAATTAATCATATTTATTCTACATCGTGAGGGATACTTCTCAGCATATCGCGACTATCCGGATAATACGAATTCACTGCTTAGAATATCAAGAACCCATTCACTGAGTAGTTACCGTACAATCAATTTCTTCCCCTGCAATGTCACGATTAAATACAAGGCATGGAACTTGTGTCAAGCCTATCTTATTTAATCATTTGCTTTCCCATTCACTATGCTTAGTTTTATTTAATGTAAATTAGAAACTCCTTTTTAATTTCATTCACTCTGGCCAGAGATACCTGAACTAGCATAAGTGGATCAGCATTGAACATTCTCTTCCTTCACTAGAAAGGGTAGATCCTTTATTGATCATACACTATCTTCGTGTACAAATTCCTATACCCAGTAGAGCCCTTATAATTGTCCCTGGAGACTAAGAACTAAACCAAAGCATAATTCAGTGTACACAAGATGACTATGATGATCTCAAGTCCAAGGATACTTGTACAACTATCACTATGTGAACAACTACTGACACGTGAGTGAACTCCATCAGTTGTTCAGCTGTGTGAGTCATGTTCAGTGAACATATTCTATAATAAGCACCTACATACTAGCTTTAGTGTCACCACACAAATATCTATGAGAGCAGAAAGCCTTCGTAATGAAGCAAGCATAGTATGTACCGATCTTTGCGGATTATTAATTACCAGTTAGTAATCCTACGACCAGGAACTTTTTATGTTTAGAGTTATCATCTTTTAGGTCTCATTATTATGATCTCATCACAATCCATAAAAAGCTTTACTCTAAACTGTGGTATATCTTATTTAAACACTTAAAATAGATAGAGCCCGCAATAAAAACAAAACAAGTTTTTTATTAATATCAATGAAATCAAAACAGATTACATAAAAGTAATTCCTAAATCCTCATACATGATTGGACTTAGGACACATCTCTTTCATCCTGTTGCAGCTCTCATTGGAACATGAGGGCCTCTTTCTATGCAATCAACATAGGCCTCATCTTGAGAAAGCAAATGAAGATGCATCTTTACCTTTCAATGATGGTAATTATCTTTATCCAGAAAAGGGATCTTGACTCCAACATCCTTCTTGTTCATCTTGATGTATTGTTTTGATCTTTAAACTCTTTGTAAGTTAAGAGCTTTCTCTGATACCAATTGTTAGTCCCTTAACAATATGACAAGAATTACAGAAGGGGGGTTGAATGGAATTCTTGAAACTTTTTCTTGAAATAAAAATATTCTAACTCGAATACATATATAAGTGTGAATGATTAGCACAATACGGAATACTTAAATGCATCAAACCACAAGTAATTAAAAACAAGAGTCTTTAAAAACTTTCTGGTGGATTTGAATGATTGCACCAGAGATATATATTATATATCGAGAGAACCCTGTATGCAAAATGCTCACAGCTGCTTACAACAATTGAACAACTAAGACTACAGAGAAATGCTAAGATTTCTGCTTACAAATGTTTCTCTACTTTGTTGCTTAGATAATTTCTTAGTTGCTACTTCTTGGTTTATATATCACCAAGATTACAAAGTAATGAGATAAGATAATAAAACAAAACTATATAGTCTATTACAATGCTACTTCATTACTCTATTCCAACATCTTTGAATATCTTCATAATAGCATGGAAATGGAAATGCTTCTTTGTTCTCGAAAACCCGGTTGAATAGGCTACCACATTCCATTTGCATCCACTCGACGCATGTGACTGTGCTGTCAATGTCAACAGATATTTGAATTCTTTATTCGTCGGGTTCATGATCATCCGTCGAGTTATTGATCATCCGTCGGGTTGTCTAGTTGATCATCCGTCGACTTTATTGTAGTTTATCCGTCGGGTAGCAATCTGGCACTTGACTTCATTTCATTTATGCAGAATTACAAGACATCATCTATGTACAATTAATCAACATATTTTGCATATCTAGTTAAAGTCAACATGACTTGAATACTACTTACAGAATCTATACAATGGTGTATGCAGGAATGTGCTACAGACTTATTATTACATAAGCTACTCACTCGATGGATAATAAGTCATCATCCGTCAGGACTATAATGAGTCATCCGTTGGGACTATAAATCTTATCCGTCGAGTGCTACATAATTTCACTAAGTAAAATCTACCAAGGTGTTTTGTTCTTGAAATCATCAAGTTCACAACATATACACAACAATGGAGATGATAAGAACAGTAAGGGAACTGTAGAAAGTGAGCCTATAGTTGTTAAACAAAAACCAAAGGTAAATCCTGTTAAGTTTGTAACTGCAAAGTCTGATATTGAGAAATCAGAAGTTAAGGAGAAATTAACTTTTGACAAACCTAAACAGGATAAGTCAACTGAAGTTAACATAGGCTTAATGACAAAGAAGCAGCTTAAGCATAAGCTGAAAGAAGATAAAAATGTAAACAAGGTAAAGCCACCTAGGAAAAATAGGAATGGAAAGGAAGGTGTAAACAAAAGTAACAATTATAAGCCTGTTCCTAATGCTCCTAGAAAAACATGTCATAACTGTGGAAACTCTAACCATCTGGCTTCTTTTTGCAGGAAGAATAAGAAAATAAAATCTTTACCCGCAAAGTCAGGAGTTAAGAGTCAGTCTGTTAGATATAAGCCACAAAATCCTTATTTTCATTGTGGTAGTTTATGGCATTCCATTTATACATGTAAGGAATATCATAGTATGTACTATGATTATTATCAAATAAAACCTTCTTTAAAGAAAGTTAGCATTATTCCTTCTAGTGTAAGTTCTGATGCAAAGTCTGATATTGCAAATTCTGATAAGAAAACTGTTAACATAAACTCTGATGCTAAATCCGCTGTAAATGTTAACAAACTTAATAAGGCCAAAGGATCCAAGCAAGTCTGGGTACTTAAAACTAATCATTAGTGGTCTTTATGATTGCAGGGCAACAGGAAAAATATCCTAGTTCTGGACAGTGGATGATCAGGACATATGACTGGAAATAAAGCCCTGCTATCAGACTTTGTGGAGAAAGTTGACCCAGGTTTTTCTTATGGAGATGGCAATATGGGAAAAACTCTGGGATATGGCAATATCAATCTTGGGAACGTCATCATTGAAAAAGTAGCTCTGGTCTCAGGACTTAAACCCAATCGGCTGAGTGTGAGTCAAATCTGTGACAGAGGTTATCATGTGGATTTCTTTGAAGAACACTGTGAAGTTGTAAGTAAATCTACAGGTAAAGTTGTTCTGAAGGGATACAGTCATGGTAACATTTATGAATCCAAACTTTCAACAAGTACTGATGGTTCTGCAATCTGTCTGTTGAGTAGAGCATCAATTGAAGAAAGCTGGAATTGGCACAAGAAACTCTCTCATTTAAATTTCAAC
Organism: Apium graveolens; assembly: GCF_009905375.1. Lineage (NCBI taxonomy): Eukaryota > Viridiplantae > Streptophyta > Magnoliopsida > Apiales > Apiaceae > Apium > Apium graveolens. The sequence continues at coordinate 82,366,030 of NC_133655.1, forward strand.
AATATAAATGAACTAGTCAAGAAAGATCTTGTGAGAGGACTGCCAAAATCATTATTTGCTCCTGATGGCCTTTGTGATTCTTGTTAGAAGGCAAAACAAAGAAAATCTTCATTCAAGAGCAATACTGAATCATCAATTCTTGAGCCTTATCACCTACTACATGTTGATCTATTTGGTCCAGTGAATGTCATGTCTAAATCCTGACAGTCTAAGTCCTGATAGTCTAAATCCTGATATTGCAAACTCTGATGGATTAAACTCTGATGTTATTGAAACTGTGGTGACTACGCCTAAGGAAAATGCACCTGTGCAGGGGGGGCATATTGAAGATCCAACCACATCTCAAGAAGCATCAGAACCTACAACAGGCTCTTCAAGTTCTGATGGGCCAAGTTCTGATAATTCTGGAAACTCATGTTCTGATATTTCTGGAAACTCAAATTCTGAAGGATCCAACTCAGAAAGCATAATTTCAGGGGGAGCATCAGAAAATGTTGATGGAGACAGCATGGATCATGGGGGAGCATCCAGTTCTAGAGATAACCTTCCATCTGTAAGGAAGTGGACAAAAGCACATATACCTGACTTAATTATTGGAAATCCTGATGCAAGTGTCAGAACTAGAACAGCTACATCAAATGAATGTCTCTATCATTCTTTTCTATCTCAGACTGAACCAAAGAAAGTGGAAGAAGCTCTTCAAGATGCTGATTGGGTGCAAGCAATGCAGGAAGAGTTAAATGAATAAAGTCTGGACCCTAGTGCCAAGACCAAAGAACAGGTCTGTTGTTGGTACAAAGTGGGTGTTCAGAAATAAAACTGACAGTGATGGCATAATTACAAGGAATAAAGCAAGGCTGGTTGCAAAAGGATACTCTCAACAGGAGGGAATTGATTATGATGAAACATTTACACCAGTTGCTAGATTGGAAGCCATAAGGATATTTTTGGCTTATACTGCTCACAAGAAGTTTAAAGTCTTTCAAATGGATGTAAAAAGTGCTTTTCTTAATTGAGAATTGGAAGAGGAAGTATATGTTGAACAACCTCCAGGCTTTGTAGATCCCAAATTTCCTAATCATGTCTACAGGCTTGATAAAGCACTTTATGGCCTTAAGCAAGCTCCAAGAGCATGGTATGAGACTTTAGCTCAGTTTCTTCTGGAAAGTGGATTTAACAGAGGGACTATTGACAAAACACTGTTCTACCTCAACCATGGAAAGGACTTACTTTTGGTGCAAATATATGTTGATGATATCATTTTTGGTTCTACAAATGACAGACTTTGTAAGAAGTTTGCCAAGCTGATGCAATCAAGATATCAAATGAGTATGATGGGAGAACTTAACTATTTTCTGGGCCTTCAAGTCAAGCAGAATGAAGAAGGAACTTTTATTTGTCAATCTAAGTACACCAGAAATTTGTTAAAAAAGTTTGGAATGCAAGATTGTTCAAGTGCATCCACTCATATGGCCACTGCAACAAAGTTGGATAAGGATACTTGTAAATCAGTAGATATTACTGATTACAGAGGTATGATTGGCTCTCTACTCTATCTAACTGCAAGTAGACCTGATATCATGTATGATGTCTGTCTCTGTGCAAGATTTCAAGCAGATCCAAGAGAACCTCACTTGACAGCTGTGAAAAGAATTTTCAAGTACCTTAAGGGTACAGCTGATCTGGGATTGTGGTATCCTAGAGAATCAGACTTTAAGCTAATAGGTTACTCAGATGCAGATTTTGCAGGATGCAAAATTGACAGGAAAAGTACAAGTGGAAGCTGTCAATTTCTTGGAGGCAAATTGGTTTCTTGGTTTAGCAAGAAACAGAAGTCAATTTCCACATCAACTGCAGAAGCAGAATACATTGATGTAGGAAGCTGTTGTGCACAGATTCTTTGGATGAAGAATCAGTTACTGGATTACGGGTTAGAATTTTCTAAAATCCCTATTTACTATGATAATCAAAGTTCTATTGCTATGACAGGTAATCCAGTTCATCACTCAATGTCAAATCACATCAGCATTAGGTACCACTTCATAAGGGAACATGTGGATGAAGGTACAGCAGAATTGCATTTTGTTCCAACAGATCAACAACTAGCAGATATCCTCACAAAATCACTATGTGAAGTTACTTTTACAAGACTGGTAAATAAACTTGGAATGGTTTCAGGTTCTTTCTCTAAATCTGCTTAGTTTATGTTCTGATACATCAGATTTTATGATCAGTATTTGCAGATATTACTATCTTTATGTATATGTGCTTAAATTGAAATTTGCTTAAGTGCTGATTGTTGTCTGATGTGAATTTCTAAACTCTGATAGTGATATGAATGTTTCTGTGACTATTCAATCCAATAAGGATAACTGTGTTAGATGCTGACCTAGTAGTCTTTAATATACTAAAGATCCCATGTTTTAAGTAATTGTTTATGTGGAAATCTTTTAAGACAAGCAAATTCTAATATTGAGCTTAGTTAAGTTTACTTTGTATATCTTATTACTACGTCAAAAACTAGAATAGTGTTTCTTATCTGTTAAGTTCTGATGTTAGTAAATCTGATGGATGTACTAAGTGCTGATAAGCCTCACTTATCAAAAGAAAAAAAAATATCAGTTATTCCTTTGAGATCTAGAGTAAAAATGTGGAAGGGAAGACCCAAGTGCATTGCTGGTATTAAGTAATATGCATTAGAAAAGCAAAAAAAAAATCTTGGTGACTTTTCACACTCTATGATTACTGGAGAAATACTCTGATAGCAGCATAAATTCTGATAAGCAGTCGTGACTCACTTACATTGAGAAGCCACTGTAAGAAGGAATTTCAAAAGATGCATAAAATGAGCACAAAACAGTTGAGGTAGACTCATGCATGAACTCATTCTATAGTAGACTTCAGAATAATGAAAGATTTTGAGCAAAGTTCTTAGTTATGCCTTATTTCTAAGATGTAATGAAGTGAATCAGACTTTACTCTTTGTCTGATATTTAGCTTAATGCACACACTTACACTCTATATGAATGATGAAAATTATTGTGGTGATAAATGTTGTTTTGGATGAACAGTTTATGTGTCAGATTGCATAAATTATGAGGACAAGTTCCGATGGAAGTTCTGATGATTAAGTTCTGATGAAACCATATCAGTATTTGTGTCAAGAATTACAGGAATAAACATTCACTTTTCGAGTTAAGGAGCCATATTCTGATGACTTTTAAATTCTGATAATAATCAAGTTCTGATGCTGACGTGGCAGTATTTATTTACTTGGTTTATTTTTGGTCATTACTTGAACGATAATATTTTTACAGAATATTGGTTTATGTGAGATAAAACAGTCATAATCATTATGAGTTAGTGGTTAGCGTGTATGTCTTGAAAAACTGCATGTGCACAGTAATTGTTATTATATCTCGTGCCCATTAACTTTGGCTTTAGATCTTTTACTGACTGTTATTATTACACATCAGTCTAGGGAGTCGAGGGGTCATTATTTTTACTTGTAATTGTTACACATTTCTCGCGTCCCTTAGTATTTCATTGCCTATTTAAATAACTGATCATTCATTAGTAAAACCACCTATGTTCATTTCTCTCAAACAATGGCACATTTTAGTTGGTATTACTGTTATGGCACAGAGACTGTGACTATCTTTCGAAATGGAATTTCGACTTCATATCCTATCAACAACATTCCATTCGTCATCTGGATTCAACTTCCAGAGAACATTAAAAATGATTTGTTGTCTTTCCAAAGAGAAGTTCATCTTCGTATTCTTAAACAGCAGGAGCAAATCATTCGTCTTGCTGTTCTCTTTGTTGAAAGTAGGAAGAAGAATTAATTGTCATTCATCCGTTTCTCTTCACCATCAGCTTTGTTAGGCTTCTTAGACTAGGACTAAGGCTGTTGATGTTAAGAATCGTAGAATAAGAGGACTATCTTGTACTTTTTGCATGTAATTGCTAAATTTCATCAATTGTAATCATCTGATATATCAATGAAATTTTATTTAATTGCAAGATTTGTTCTTTATTTCTCAAATTATATGACTGTGCATGTTTAATTGCAATTTATTAATCTTTACTTCATCGATTTTTAATTTTATTTTGTGATGAATGTTTTGATTAAATTCTGTTGATTTGAGGAAACAACTGAGGAACAGGTTCCAATATCAGAACCTGTTGTTGTAGAAGCTGAGAAGGTCTCTTCTCAGAAAGATACTGTAATTGGGAGTTCTAGGCCCCTTAAAAGGCTTAGAAAGTTAAATTCTGATGATAAAGCTCCTACAGTGTCTCCACCTTTGAAGAAATTAAAGAAATAGAGAGCTCACAGGGACATAGTTGAGTCAGATTTAGAGGATGTAGTGGAAGCAGCTAAGGAAGGGGATCAGAAATCTCTGATCTCAACATAACCAATTGTTATTAAATCACTTCCTTCTGCACAACCAGAAACTGCTCAAGACGGAATACCTACACCTCCTATATCACCTATAGTTGATCCAGTACATACTGAAGAACCAGGTACAAGTGCTGAAATTGATATTCATAACTTGGTTGTGCCTGAGGTTTTGTACTTGGAAGCTCCACCAATTCAACTCACTCCACCAACAACACCAATTTTGGATGTTGATCAGAACCTGGCTGCAGATCAGAATTTAGAGGATGATGTTGAAGCCTCTATAGCCTCACATACTGTTATTTTATCAGAGGATGCTGATACTACAGGATCTACAAGTTCTGATGCTGCTAATGAGAATATTACTGGTGAAGCTGCTGCTAATTTCGATGTTGATGCAGCTGGTCCGTCAGGACATGCACCTCAACAAACAGTTAATAAAACTGATATAATCAAGAAGTTTGTTAAGGAAGCACCAGTACCTTAGAGTGGAACTCCTAGAGGAAAGGAGTGGACTAAGGAATGGAACACAGTTAGTTTTGTTCCTTCTGAAAAGATTCTTGCTGAGCATCTGGCAAAAGCTGATGAAATGCTGATAAATGATGATTTTAAGGCACAGCTGAGAGTTACTGCATTGAGTACTAGGCACCTTCACGGTCTACACTCAACAACTCATGCCAAGGTGAAAAAAATTCAAGAAATCTTGATCCAGCAAGATATGAATGTGAAACTTGAAAAGAACATATTTTTTAAGCCAGCCTTTGACAGAATTGCCTACATTGAGAAAACTCAGGAGAAGCAACAAGCTCAGATTTCTGAAATTCTAAAGAATCAAATTTCTCAGCAAACTCAACTCAATGAGATTCAATCCTCAGTGGAATTGCTTGTCTCTCTTCTTTTACCTGCTGATGCCAAAAAGGGGGAGAAAGTGATTAAGTCCAAATGCAAATCTATTCAGACACTGAAGGGAAAGGATGATGGAAATGATGACCAGGGAAACTCTGATAAGGGTAGAGGTCAAGGTCAAGGCAAAGAATTTTCATCAAGTAAAGCTAAAATTACAAGTCAAGGAACAAGTTCTGATACTGGAAAAAGAATAAGTTCTGCTACTGGTAAAAGGATAAGTTCTAGTGAACATTTGGAACTTGATGAAGAAATTTCAAAGGAGTTATTTCTTAAAGAAAATCCAGGAATGGACTTTGAGAGTCTAAAAGAAGAAGAAGCTAGACTCAAAGCAGAAGGTGTCAAGACAAAATCTAAATCTTCTGTTGCTGAAAAGAAATTTCCAAAGCATAAGGATATTGTGATAAAGGAAAGAACAAATTATGAGGCAACCAAAGCCAAATCACAAGTGGAAATTGATCTAAGGTCCAAGAGAAAAGAAAAAGTTGATGAACCTGTAAAGGTTTGTATGCCAGTCATGGATGAAGAAATAATTGATGAAGAAGATGTTAGTCTTACTCTGATTTCAAAGAAGATTTTTCAAACAACCTCTGACATGGCTCATGTTGTTCAGAGTTAAGATGTAGTAAGTTCTGATATGACAGTGAAGCAAGCAACCTCTTACATAGCTCAAGTTGGCTTGATATCAGAAGATAAGGAAAAGGAAACCTCTGACATTGCTCATGTTAAACCTTCAAAGATACTTCTACCAGAATTCACCAAAGCTAAACAGACTCAATCTTTAAAGACTGCAACAAGTGGTTTTGAAGCAAGAGTTGTTACAGAAAAGTAAGCAAGAGATAAATCTGGATTGGATAGTTCTGATGAACGGAGAATACACAACACTACCAATGATCCAACTTCCTTAAGTGAACCATGTGTTGGAGCAACTCCTGAAAGATTGAATCGACTTGAATCTGTACAAATAGTTTACCATACCTTTTTGAAATAACATATATTTTATATTTTATGACAGATGGAAGGGTATACCATATCAGGAAGAATGATATACCACTGAAGTATTTTCAGGAACTGGAACATGTTCTATTCCTACTTCAAGTGAAAGACAGATTAACAGATAGTGCTACAGGTTATTTAAAGTCACAAATTCAAAGACAGGAGAAGCTTTATTCAGTAAAGTCTGACAGCACATACTGTCCCAAGTACAGAGATCAAAAAGGTAATACTGTCGAAATAAAGCCTAACACTGCTAAGATCATAACTACTTTTCTGGATTATAAGTCTGTGGAATTCAATCTAGAGTCTGACAAGACATATCTGATCAGACTAGATCAGGAGATAAGAAAATCTAAGATAAATGATCTCAAAGTATCTATTTTTCAAACTGGTGACTTGAGTACAAAACTTAAAAGTAAAAAAGACCATTTAACCATAATGAAGCTGCAAAGTTTAAAAAGTGTAGTGTAGTCTCAAATGCATGGTTTTTATTGCCAATTTGTTTTAATATCTTCTCAGAAACACAAGTCAAGTAGTATTCAAGACTCCGGCAACCCCCACCTCTCTTTCTCCCTTTTCACTCACTTTATCTTTACATGAGATGTGAAACTTCTCACTTAATACTAATCTCTCACACAACTCACATATGTCAAAATTTCATCTCCCCTCCAGCCTATCCACAGCAAGATCCAGGATACAATTTACAACTGTTAGCAAACAGTTCGGCCATAACATATTGATGCGATATAGAGATTTTTGGACCATTTCTCCTGCAAAAGAATGGCATACATGTAATTAACTTCCATGCTTTAAAAGAAATAAAACAGACGCCTGTGAGAGGCACCACAAAGATAACTGGTGGCATCTATATCTTAGAAACTTCCTAGTTTTAATGAATGATAATCTTGTAACCCAAGGTCCTACATAACATAATAAGCTAATATACGGTATAAAGAAGTACGTATAAAGAACTAATATTGCTATATAGGCCAACATAACTTTATTTGGGCATATTAAAGGCAAACATTTACCTTAACATGAGTGCTAGGGAAGGCAGAAGTCCTTAGGGTTTCCTGAGTCTCGTTTGTCATCTTACGTCTTGGAACACTTAAAATGAAGGCTGATTGATCAGCAGTAGCAGCCATAGATGTTATTCTGTATCCACTCTCCCAACGTCGATGTATTCCTTCACTAGGGTAGAGAAAATCAAGCTCTACGACCTACAATGCACAAGTCATTATAAAAGTGCATACTAAACAATGGAAGAAATAACAAAGGTGCAAAGAAGAAATTTTTTTCCTAATTAATCAGTAATATTACCTGATCAGAATACCCTGAGTTTCTAGACATTACAACGCCCCAGCGATTGCCAGCAGTAGTCATGGATGTGACATGAAAACCTTCTTTCCACTTTTTGTTAATCCATTTAAAAGGAAAAGATTCACTCACTTTGTAAGATTGCTGGGTGTAAGGTGTACCTACATAGTTAAAGTACGTTTATATAGGTATTAAAGTTCATGTAACAAAACAACTGGCCTCTATCCTCAACTGAGTAATTTTTAACAGCTTGAGGTCCAAATTTTGAGCCATGCATACCTCTCAGAACAGATTCTCGCAAGTATAATGCATTTTAGTAGTGCAATTTTTTCAAAGAATACGTTTCCATGCTTTAAAATCTTTATCACTTCTCCTGGTATAGCCAAACTCTTTTCTGTTATTATAATCTCTCAACCTCTACTTCGATATTACAACATGCAGCGATGATATAGCATTTTCACTGTCCTCATTCGAGAGTAGCGGGATCTCGGTACATTACTTGCATTGGCACACAGACAATTTGTCCAAAGCAGACAAGTACAGAGCGCAGCTGGATCAAGCTGGGAATCTGTTCCCAGAAGTTAGGTGCTTTTACTGCAGTACTCGTTATATTCCCACAACTAACAAGAATTCAAGCCACAGCTCAATCAAGAATTTTGGCTCTCTAGTCTCGTTCGATCAATGAAGTTCCTAATATATTGCACTCCAGTTTAGAGGTTAATTACATCTCCAACTAATATATTGCACTCCAGTTTAGAGGTTAATTACATCTCCAACTAATAGTCTTTACTCAATAACATATGTAGCTTTTTACAGTTTGTGGGACTATCAAACTGATACAAAAAAAATTATACTGTTTACCATGAAAATATGGCTATACCATTATGGCAGGAATAAAAGATGCACACACACAAACATGTATAAAAAAAATCTACAGTTATTGTAGATTGATCAACTGTTAAACCAACCTTTAGACATCACAACCAAAGAACTTCCACTGCTCACACCGGCTATTGAACTGATGTAATAATTCTTCTCCCATTGTTCCATAATCCATTCCTGAAAAAATGAGTACAATAAGATTAGGTAAAGCTTGACCTAGATATAAATAAGTTTATAACAATGAAGCAGTCGTAAATTTAGAAACGACCTTATGAAGAAAGACTGCTGAAAGCTCATAAACCTGGGAACAGAAACCTGTCCCAGCATCCATGATCAAAGCCCAAAGATTTGCAGCTGAAGCCACACAGCTGATATACAAACCATCTTCGTTTCCTTTCTTGATATGTTGATGCAATCTTGCGTCTGCGACATTGTAATGGTATCTACACATCCAAAAAAAAATGTCTTCATTAGTACAGTAAAATCATAACGGGTCAAAAATCCCAAAGAAAGTATTGGGAGCCATTTTATAGGCTTTGGAAGCACATTTATTAGAATATTATATTATTATTAATAATAACATATGATAGAGTTTTAATTTAATTAGAAATTGGATTATTATATATAGGAGTTTAATCATTGTGATTCAGCCGATTTATTTATTCTCTAGTTATATTGTACTTATCTATTATGAATGATATAGTCATGAGTTTTCTCTAGTTATTACTTTACTTATATTGTAATTATCTACTGTGAATAATACTGTCACGAGATTTCCCGAGTTATAACAACTAGAGAAATCTTGTGACAATATTGTCTCTGTGTCAATATGCAAACGTTCTTTTGAAAATATTCCGAAACATTTTTTAAAGTGTTAATGCTCTGGGAAAATGTTGAAATTGTTAATTGCTATAGAACTTAGTGTTGTCACCACTAGAATATCATATCATATCGCTCTCACTTACTTGGGATATTTTACAGTACCACATTCTCAAATTCATAATTAATCTGAACTTTTCCTTTATGAAATAATGAACTCAATAACCATATTCCATACATTTCAAGCATTAAATGAAGTCATATATTAATAGATGGGACAAAGGAAAGGTGTCTTGATATTGACGATCTTTACAAGATGTTTAAACCTTCCACCTTCAATTCAAAATCTAAAAATGAACTTGATGTTCTAAGAAATCACACCAGAAATCAGTAGTTCACAAGGATTAAAGATTCACTAATCACTCTAGAACCCTCCCTATCCCCCCCCCTAAAAAAAAGAAGGAACTCCAAATTTCTTCAGACATGCACGATTGATCAAACTAGTTTCACATGTCCTAGAATAGAAAAATAGAATTTTTTCACTAGATCTCCATTTTGAGGACTAGGATAAAATAGCATCAACAGCATATAGTTAGGGAGAACATTTTGAGTCAAAACAGACACCTTAGCATCTTAAAGTTAGAGAAAGTACTGACCTCTGCTTCATTGGACGACGTGCATTGTAAACTGAAATCCACTGGGTTGCAGGACTACCTACCCTCACTTTCTTTTTGGGTTGTTCATCTTCTTCCAAATTAATAAGCAAACGCCCTCGTTTTTGCCCAACCTGATCATACAACACAAAGTAGAAAATTTACTAGGCAAAACATGACAGCATGAATAATAAAAAGGAGAATAAATATATCAGCATATAACCTTCAGGGCCCCATCAATTCTAACAGGTCTCAATGATGTGCATGGTTCAATGAGACTTTCAAACAAAGATATTAGCTTGCAATAGTTTGGCTCCTCATCAAATTTCATATTGGTAACAGCTTCAAAGAACTACTTGAATAGGGCAGGACAAAAGCAACACATTGCATCAGGTGTGGTAAACATCTTCTTTTTACATACAAGAAAGCTCTTATTGTCCCCCTACAAATATAAAGTAAGAAGAAAGTATCAATAACAGCACAAGATGAAATGAAATTAAACAACAATGTGGTAATGAATCTAGATGATCCACTTACCTGGTAACCTTGCCATGGTAACCTCCCTTTAATGAGAAAATTTAATGTATAAGCCAGCGACTCAAGATCATCTCTTCTACTCCCAGTTCAGCCTAAATGAGCATGCACACTCGCATATCTTATTGTTCCGCTGCCAAAAGAGATCATTAATACAATATATCAACAGAATTATGGTTGACATTCAAAATTCGACAAACCTGAAAATGTCAGGCCGCTGATCATATTCAACATGCTGACCAGATGACGAATCTTTCCATTTAGAAGCTAAATCAGCAATACATGTTAAATGGTGCAAGTACCAATATACCCTTTTTATACTAAAAATACAGAACGCATGTGGTCAATTAAAAAACAATTACAGATAAAAACAAATTAATGCATTTATTAAATTATACCAACACAGAACCAAACACTCTTATAAAGTAAGACATATTGGTCAATGAAATTAACATTGGAAAGCAGCTTAATTTAGCATTCAATATAGAATTCGAAAAGGTTAATTTAGCATTCAAAATAGAATTCGAAATATCCAGAAACGAATATTTAAACAGGCATAATTGAAATACAAATTCTCTAAAACCTCCCTCTTCCCCTAAAACCTCCGCCACCACGACTACCGCCTCGGAAGCCACCTCCTCGCCCACCTCTTGGGGCACCCCTTCCCCGAAAACCACCACCTCCACCACGACTAAATCCACGTCCACCGCCTCTTCCTCCACGACCTCCACCTCTACCACCAGCTGATGCTTGTCCCCTGAAAATAGTTTCAGGAACAAAATGAGGAAATAATTAGATGATACCAAAACAAACACAATAAAAGTCTTGAACCAAACAATTATGCAGAACCAAAAGTCCAGAACAACTTGAAGAATGGAGAAGCTCAAATAAAATACAAATATTTCTCTATTACATATCACAGTGCTTTCTCTTACAGAAAAATGATCTTTAATCTCAATCATTTAAAAAACAATGTAAAAGCACAACCTATCATAACACTGCATATCATGGATTTATTTTTCCACTATAGAATTCTTTTGCTGTCATGTTACAACAATGACATAAATAAAGTTTTTTAGTTTACAATTTTAGGGAAACTAGCAAATATTAGAATATTAGAATAAGCAGTGTTATCTGATCAATACACAGATATAATGTTGCACTTTTGACAAAGAGATCAAAGGATTACTACCTACTTCTCTTGGAAAGTAATGGTTCCAAACAGACTGCATTTATATTTTGTAAACTGACCTTTTATAAACGGTTAAAAGGCAACTTAATACCAGAAGGAAACTATACGATTTCTCCAACAATTTTAAGGAAAAACAGTGTGATGTGTTCATCTTCAATACAAATTGCCACGGATTGATCTTCATGAAGCATACTATATACATTAAATTTATTACATCATATCAAGTGTATGACAACTATTCAAAGCATGAACAAAAAGCACATCTTTAAGACCAACGCATAGCATATACGAAACTTACTTAGGCTGTGGAAGAAATCTAGACAACGGAAGAAGCTTATATGGATCGATGTAAAACTTGTCTCCAGCTGAGTAAGAAGCCGCTATAATTCCTTCCGCCATTTTAATGGAGAAAAACTACAAATATTATATAATTAGAACCAAATTAAACTACAAAAGCATACAAATTAATATGAAACATAGTGGCAGCAAGAAAAAATATACAAAGAACGGACTAATGACTCACTGATTCGTTAATTGGACCGAAAATTTCATCGACTTTCCCAATCTGAGTCTTGTTCTGAAGATAAATGGGAGCATTAAAGTAAGGTATCTTCTCATTAGTTAGCTTTGTAACAGCATCGCCTTCGCAAGCGTGAACGAAGGACGCAACCTCTACATTCACCACAATCAATCCATCAGCAAATGCATATAATTACACATATCTATATACATAAACATTCAATAGAGATAACAAATTAAAATAAGAAAAATGAGAATGCATCTACAGATACAAACACAGAGAGAGGGAGGGATGGAGAGAGAGGGGGAGGGGAAGAGAGGGAGAGAAAGAGAGGGGGGAGAGATAGGGAGAGAGAGAGAAACAACTGACCAACAACTTCAGCAGGAGGGCCTTCATCTTGATAACCACGACCACCGCCGCCGAAGCCACGACCGCCACCGCCTCTTCCCCGGCCGCCTCCGAAGCCACGGCCGCCGTCTCTTCCGCCTCTAAAGCCGCCGCCTCTCGGTGGTCGCATTGTTTGGGAGAGAGAGAATTAAGAAAAAAATGTAATTTTGAAGGGGCGGAGCGGAGTGAAAGTGAGAATTAGGGTTTTTCAGCTATTTAGGGTTTAAGCATGTTTGTAGCCCTCTTGTAAAATTACACAAATATCCTTCATTCCTTCCTACTAATAAAGGTTGGCTGGGGCTTGGAGAAGCCCAAAGTTATTGGATCAAAATATCAAATCTATAAAACTTGGGTTAGGAAAATGTGTTTTAGAAGTACTTTAAGATCACTTTAGAATTTATTTTGTAAACTTTTATCAATATATTCATGAACTTTACTATCAAAGAAAAAAGCAAATTACACTTAATACCCTACCATCCAAAAAAAATTATATTATTCTATACCCATTTTGGTAAATATACTTTCAGCTATGAATAGTCCAACTTTAAATGGGTAAACCAACTCTTCTATTTTTACATTTTTTTGGTTTAAAAGATGAATAATCCGGTTTCATGGATAAAACCCATGTTTATTAATGTGAAATCATATTAAATATTGTGTAATAAATAACAAGATCATGCCTAAGATTACCCCTCAATTTAAGTAACATTCAAATTCAAAAACATAAATGCTTCAATCAAGTGTTAACATATAATTCAAATTCAAATGTATTCTTTCTTCATATCAATTAACAGTACATCAGTATACCCGTTTTTAAATTTCATAACTACTCACACCTCCATGATAGCATACATCATGAATTTTTTTTTGAATTTGAATTTATTGTTTCTCAATTTTGATCATCTTCTTCAATACGGAATCAATGCACATCGGTTATCCTCACAAACATTGAATACATCACATCTTTCCTCATGTACGTATCCTATTTTTATCCCGATTTTTGTTACTTGTTAAATCTGGTAAAACGGTAGTATTTTTTTCATGCTTTTTTTGTGATTTAGAAACGATGAATTAGTATTGCTTGATTCCTCCATTAAAACAGGCTTGATTTAATCAGGGCGAATTATTAATATACATTAACTGTTGTTATTAATTTTAAGTTGATTTTGATAGTATTTTATTATTTACTTTTGCTTGTGCATTGTACATGTTTGATGAAAACTCCCAAAGGTATGTTATGCAAAATCAAATTGTGATTATGCAGTTGGTTATCTTTTCATTGTTATTGGATCAGAATTCACAAGGTATGTATTGTAATCGAATCACTTCTTTATATTCTTCTTTGATATTATATATTTACAAGATAATCGAATCAAATTTTGATTATGCAATTGGTCTTCTTTTCATTGTTATTGGGCCAGAATTCACAAGGTATGTATTTGTAATCGAATTCACAAGGTATGTATTGTAATAGAATCACTTCTTTCGAACGAGCTTCTTTAATTTTGATGTGATTATGTTATATATGTTTATGTGTTTAAAATTTCTTTGATCCTTTTTTATTTTGAGTAGTCTCTTTTTATTTTCTGGTTGGTTGCTTTGCTTATACCAGTTTATGCATGTTTATAAATTCTTTGTAATTGTATCTTTTAAAAATTAACATTGCCTGGTTGTTTGCTTTGAGTTTATAGGTCGCAAACGACCCCATCTTGGTCCAATATCTCCTTCTTTTGTACAAAAAGGTTTTGTCATACACTCTGCAATCACGTTACTATGTTATATTTTGATGTGCTTAAATCTTTTTAATGTGTTATAGGTTGTCAGAAAAGATAACTCGACTCTTTGATGCTTCAACTGTTAAAGAGAATCATCTAATTAGATCTAACATGTTAGAGAACAATAATCCCAATTTTTCATTATCCTGTAACACTAGTATCCCATAAGTTATAATCAGAAATTTGTATTTTAATACTGGATTTTGTTTCCATTATACATTTTTTTAAAAATAGGTCGGACTTAACGTTCTCTTGGTTCATGATCTCCTTCCTCTGTACATAAAGGTTATACGCTTTTTTTAGAAATGTATTTTAGAATATTTTGCTTCATTTATTTTTCATTATGTGTCTTTGTACGTGTGTGTTTCTCCAAGTTGTGAGCACAAAAACACTCATTTGCCTCAGACATCCAATGAGAAAGTGCAATCGATGCATCGATATGTATTTAAGGAAAACCAAAATCCCAATGTTTCGTCGTTATTTGACACTGGTCAACAATTTTGCATTTGTTGTTGCATTTTCTCACATCTGGTTAAATCTCTATGTCAATAATAATCTTTAGTTTTCTTATTGGTTATGTTTTGAATTTCAAATTTTTCATTAAAATAATCACTAATTGATATCTTCCTTATTTTTTTCTTTTATTTGAATTAGATTGATATATACAGATATAAACACGTACATAATTTTGATGAGATGATTTTCTTATTTACATAAATTTCTAATCTCTGAATCTCATTCTTCTCTCTCTTTTTGCAGGTTATACGTGCTCTACAGGTTAGTAATTATGTCCATCTTTTCAATCTCTATTTTCCGTGATGTTAGTATTGTTATTTATATTGATTTTATATGTTCATATACTTATTGTTTATTTATATTTATTTTGGTTTTGCCAGGAGATGATGATGTGTTGATAAAGTTCAGAGTATATGTGTGTCTAACCTGTTTTTTGATCAATGATGCATGATTTTATAACCTATGCCTAAATACATAGCACGTGATTTTTTTATCGTGGTGAATTAAGTGTATGTGTGTCTTTTTTTTAGAATGAAGTGTATGCGTGTCTAATCTCTGATTAGTATTGTTATTTGTGTAGATTTTATATGTTTATATATTTAATTTTTACTTATATTTATTTTTATTTTGGCAGGAGATGATGGTGTGCTGATAAAGTTTACAACATTGTTTACAAAATCATGATGAATTTTGTGTATGTGTGTCTAACCTGTTTTTTGGTCAATGATGCATGAATATCAAGAAATTGTTACAAACACTCAATGACGCGGATGAAGAACCACTTGAGCATATGCCAGACTACGAGCAATTTTTTCTGGTGCTGTATTCTATACTTGACTTAACTTTGTAAATTTTTTTGCAATGTCCAATTTATTAATATCTATAGTTTCGTGTTCTATTCAGATTACAGTGAAGATGCATCAGATCCCCATTGTATGTTGTAATATAAGTTGCTCATTTGTATTAATGTTTAGTTTGTCTAACAATTCCATATTAATTTGATTTTGTAAATGTTACGGTAAATATTCATCAAGGCGAATATTTATCTGATGAAGAAAGTGATGAACCAAATCCAGGTATAAATCTTTTTAATGTTGGTTACTTATTTCTATAAATAATTAAGCAGATCACAAGTTATCATCTTATTATCATAAAAAATCACAGATTTGTGGAGTGAATACGTGGACCTTGGACCACCGTCCAAAATTTTCCAGAAGTGTAATGCTAGAATGTGAAATAAGAAAAGGAACATTAAGTCTTCCAAGAACACTACCAGTAAACTTGCAAAAAAGGTGGAAATTTGTTAAGAATTTGTTACAAAAGGTGGATTGCTCTGATTCATTATTCTGGATTATTACTATTTTTTTGCTTCCAATATGACTATACAATTTTTGCAGTTTAGTAGCATTTTCCTGCAAAATTATGCTACAATTTTTGAGAAGATTTTAGTAGTAGATTTTGCATTTATTTGCACCAAACCTGTACCATTTTTCTACAATTTTTTTAGCAAATTTATGTAACTCTTTCGTGCATATTCAAGCAGCAAATTTGGTATTTTTTGCAGCGTATTATAATAGAATTTATCTGCAGTTTGTTGCACCAAATAATTCAGTTTTCTACAATAGTTTTTTCACCAGATTTGTACTTTTCTGCATCCATTTTTTGCACTATTCTACTGCATTTCTTCTGCATTTTTTATTTGAAATCCCGCTCTTTCTGCATAGGATCGCGGGTTTTTTGTCTATCTTAATAAATCAATCTATTTGTGGTTATTGATAAGTTCTGATCAACTAATGATCAATGTATTTGGTGTATTTTTTAATAAATTTCTTTGATTAACACGTATTTAGTGCACAAGGGTACGATGTTTTTCACTAATATTTTTGCTATGTATATATGGATGTAGCTAAATATGTTGTTTCCCTGTAGATTAAAAGCTACGCTCTCGGAACCTGACTTGCAATCCTATAACACTAGTTCAGACCTCACACTCTACAATGACTAAATTCGAAAAATATAAATTCCACTATTTCTTCTAAAGGTACATTACAGTTCTTCTAAATATCTATGTATTTCTGTTGCTTCCCCTTTAGTCCTTGACCAAGCTGTTGCTGATCAACCTATGTTATTGGCTTCTAACAAGTAATTATGTCTTACGTATAGTAGTGCATTTGTACTTAACCTATAAGGCTAACAAGCTTGGTTTTTCAGAATGTGTTTTTTTATGTACTACTAATGAAAGCCAAGTTCGATATTATATAGACTATTACTGCACTTGCAAACCTAGCTGTTGCAGCTATACTAGAACTACTACAAGTAGTTGAAACTGGTAACTATGATTTATTTTGGTTTTTTATTCATTTCATTACATATCATTGTTCTTTGCAGAATTGTATTGAATTAGATATATATTTTTAGCTAACATAGTTGTAATTTGTGTTATTAATATATTTCTTAATCCAAAAGATTATATAAGAACATGTACAAAGTTCTCTCATACCATATTTGATTTCCTTTCAAACTAAATTTTTTAGTTATTAGCATTTTAGTGCATTTGTTCATTATTAAGAGTTGTTGTTTAATATGTTTTAGATATAAACTAAAATATCAATGATCAATGATATAATTTTTTTGAATATTTCATGTCCAGCAAAGCAGCAAAACAGGAGCAGCACACTCAGTCAGATCAATGATCCCCGTGCATCCCTTTGTCCATCCTTGACCTCCAGCTCTGATCTCATGTCAGCAAGTCACAAAAAGTTTCTTATACCAGCAATGCGAGCGAAATTTTTTTAATTGAGCTGGTACAGAATGACATGATCCAGGTTGCAAACGGAAGTCAAATGAAAAAGTTAAAACATCTAACTCCATTAAGGTGAATATTTAGCAATATGAGGTGAATATTCATATAACATCATAAATAGATAATTAAACCTCTTCTAGAAAAAATTTCAAAAATAATTGTACACAACAACATGCTTATTATTTAAATTACATATGTTTAAACTAAAAATGTTATATAATGATGTCATTTAATATAATAATTTCTAAATGTTAATTTTGTATTACAAGAATTTAATTATTTTTTCAATTAATATATAAGATAAATAAAATTTTTGTGACGCTAAACTGGATTAAATACAGGTAATAATACTTTTTATCACAATTTATAATTTAGAGTAAAAATTCCGATGGATATAATGACTCATGGGAGTAAACTAAAACTATAATTAATAGTTATTAACTCAAAATTTTAAAATAATCAATAATTTTTAAAAATTTTAAAGAAATTAATCAATGAACTATAACTAATTTATAATGTGAATTTCACATTTTAAAAAAATATATTATTTCAGTTATTTTTAACCGTCATGCTATTCTGATTAATATAACATATCAATATAAATATATTCTTAAATATATAAATATATTCAAGTATCTGTTGCACTGTTGAATTGTTATTAATCTATTTTTCAGTTTGTTAAAAAAAATCACGTTGGTAAAGTTAAACAAAATAAAAATCTATCTAGAACAAAAAATAAGGATGTCATACCCAAAAAAGATATAAATAAATCATATCTTGAAGAGGAGCACTTTTTGGGTAAATAAATTTACTATGTCATGTAAACAAAATTACTAATAATATTGGATTTATTGGAATTACGTGAATTATACCACATGTGATCAAAATAATAAAGTTAAATTATACCAAATTTCAAATTTTTAAAAAGACCAATAAAATTAAATTTTAATATTTTTTGGAGAAAATATTGATTTTACTTAAAAGTTACATAATAATTACATATTTTTTAAAAGAAAAATAAATAATATGCATATGCTAATTTCTTTTATTCCGCCACTTTAAAAAAATATAGTGTACATAGAATTATAAGTAAAATCAGTGTTGGTTATTTAAGTATATGTTGCACTGTTGAATTGTTATTAATCTATTTTTCAGTTTATTAAAAAAAATCACTTTGTTAAAGTTAAAGAAAATAAAAATCTATTTAGAACAAAAAATAAGGATGCCAAAGATAAAAATAAATCATATCTTGAAGAGGAGCATTTTTTAGGGTAAACAAAATTTACTATATATATATATATATCCATCATTAATGACTTTTTTATATAATTACTTTCTTTTATCTTTAGTTTATTTTCTTATATGATTTACATGATCTTTTTAAGTAAAATATGGTTTTGGGAATAAGTACATACAAATTATTATATTTATAATTTTTTTCTCCGGACAAAAAAACTATATTACACACGAAAGAAAGATGAAACGTTCATAACCTTTTGTCCAAAACAACTGCACGTGTTCATTAAGTCTTTATGTATTCCTTTTCTTTAAATCGCAAAAGAGTAACAAGTTAACTACATCTTTTACCAAAGGTTTCTCAAATGGCTGATCAAACTATTTTCACTGTTTCACTAGAGTTAATCACTCTTCTTTTTTCTCACCTTATTTTCCAGACATAAAACTTCAGTTTGTTTGTGAAGCTTTTGTTAGTATGGGAGCGTGAACAATCAAAGAAACATCTCAAGTATGTCCTTGAATCTCTTGACTGGAATAAGCTATATGACTTTCATCAGCATCAAATGGAAGTTACACGTGACCAGTTCTATGACTTCGTTTCTTATTGTGTTAGACACAATATTCATCTGGAAAGCTTTTTTAACTCATCTCTCAGACTGTTGCAGAGGCATAATGTTCAAATGCATATTGAAGTTTTATCAAATCTATCTTCTACATATTTCCCATCCAGATTTGCTTATATTTTCTTTAAGGCATTATATAGAACAACTGAATTAGATAGTACATGTCACAGCCCGCACTTTCGGACTATTAATTCTAAACCAAAACTAATACAAAACAAATTATTAAACCGAAATTCTATTACAGAGGTGTCTATTATAAACGCGCAGCTAAAACCGGAAGTCCAAAGGTCATTCTAGTCCAATCCTAAGTCCTCGAACTCCAATGTTATCCAACTTGAAACTTAGACGAAACCTGAAATTATAAGAATGAGCTATACAGCCCAGCAAGAAACCAATCGATCCAACTAGTAGGCCAAGTAACATGAACACATATAACAAAATACGATAATCTATACGATACGATGTACAATATACGAAACAAACACTTTCGATACACATTCTTATTCTTATTCGATACACATAGCACATAGACAACAATAATTCAAAATTCATAACCCATGCCACGACCACTACAACCCGGTGATAACAGTCTTAAATTTTCATAAAACTGTCACTACAATCCGGTGACTGCGGTCCTAAATTCTTATTCGATATTTTCACAAACCATGGCACAAATCAGAGATCTAAAATTATCGTCTACACACCACATATCACTACTAGAAAAAGTAGAATAGACATCGCATCTTAGACATCGGTTGCTTCTGGAGCCGATGTAAAAGGTATTTTCTACATCGATTTTAGCTAACCGATGTCTTTTGTTAATATACATATCGGTGCTTTAACCCAACCGATGTTGTAAGTATAATATAAAATTTACTGAAACGCGCCTTCCCCATTTTCCCCCCTTAGACAAAATTTCGATTCCCTCTTTCAACTCCCCCGTTTTTTTCCTTAGTTTTTTTTTCATTTCCCCCTCTTTTCAACTTAACACTTAAAAACATAAATTAAAAATAGAATACAACAAAACACCAATCATAAAATCAAAGACATAACTTTACTCTCTACTCTCTCTCTCTTCAGACCAAACAAGAACTCGATTGAAGAAGAACTCGATTGAAGAACAATAATAGTGTACTCATTGCTGATGAAGATCTATAATATTCGATTTTGACAAAAATTTATCCCCCAAATTTTCTCTCTGCAAGCTTCGAGGTTAAAGATTCGATTTCAATTTGGGGGTTTCGAGTCCAGCGGTTGAAAATTTTGGAGTCGGAGGTTTAAAAAGGTGAGAACCTCAAGAATGAGGCTAACTTTAACTGGGTAAGCTTTAAACACCAAGTTTCAAATTGGGGTTTTTAATTTAAAATCCTAATCTTTTAATTAGCTGAGGATATGTTAATTAGTTGAGGCTTTGTTTATGTGAGTATTAGGATTTATTTAGAACATTGATGGATTTCGTGATTATCTCTTTGTTTTATTTCGAGGTTTCTCCTCTTGAGTTTATGGAAAACTATGGAAATCTGCGTAGTTAGCGGTTTCTCCTCTTGGGTCTCCTGGAGGTATCAACTATATCTACTGACTATAGCTGTTGATTCGTATAAATTGTATTTCTTGCTACGCACATTGTTTAATTATAATTCCTTCTTTATGCACATTATTTCTTCTATTTCTGTTATTTGTGAATCTAGCTCAGTTATTTACATGTATTATGATGTGTTATCTCCTCGCTCTGTTTTTTTTATCATTTGAATTGATGTTATAAAGTATTCTTCTTAATTTATCAGAATTCAGAACAATTTCTACACCTATCGAATTTTCTTATAATAAAGTTCCTTTCTAATCCGCTTCTTTGCTTGTTCTATCTTTCTCTGTCAATGATGAGGTATTTTGCTGGAATATTTAATTTTAACTTAGTATCAGTTATATTTATTACATTTAGTTGTTGCTTGGTATATATATCTTCCATAGATGTATTGCTTGTACAAGTTTGGTATGTAGTGATGTATGTTATACATCTGTGGTGGTCAGTGTCTCGGGGACTCTGATCCCGTTGGAAATCGTATATGAGGTTCACACGTTATTTCTTATATTTTCTGCTAGTTGCGAATGTAGCTCACTTATTTACATATGTATAATCGCCTCGGTCTGTGTTTTTATTTTTTGAAGTCATGATATATACTGAATTGAAGTTATTAAGTATTCTTCTGGAATCTGGACTAAATTAGGACAATTCAACACCAAGTGAATTTTCTTTTCTTTAAGATCATTGCTAATCTCTTCTATGCTAGTTGTGTCATTCTTTGTAAACCATGAGGCGTTTCTTAAAGATCATTGCTAATCTCTTCTATAGATTAATATGAATTTATGTTGGGTTGATGTACAAAAATGACTGGATCTTGAGGAACCTTTAAAGAAAAAGTGGCATCTATTTTGAGGTAATCAATAAAATGTGGTGCTAGTTAAGATATCACAGAGGAATGAGAAAATGTCAAATGTACCCTTTGTGGGCTCTCATTAGTGCTAGTAAATATAACTGAATTGACCTGGTATTATTAGCTAAAAAGGAACTCAAACATGGTATTGTTTACATCAAAATAACAGATAAAAGGTGTTGCAGTAACAATATGAAGAGGGAATACTAGAGGCTGGTAAATATTTTGTTCTTAATATAAAGAAATATGAATTCTTGATTTATAGGCAAGGTAAGTAAATGTGTTTATTAATAAAAAAACACTCCACTTAAAAGTTTCATTAACAACCCATCAAGAATTTTCTTTAAACATAGTAAGAGAACAATATTTCAATGATCTAGTATAGAGATATTTGCTTAAACAGTTGCATAAAACAAATAATAAGGTTTATATTTTAAAAGACTATGCATGGTGCAGAAGGCTTTGCTGATAAAATTTGTGGAGGTGGTATGTGCTGCAACTTGGAAGTGTTCAAAACTGGTGTACCTTGATTCAGAGAGTTGATAAGTACCAGTTCATACATCTTCGATTACTTTAAATGGTAATATGCTCATGCACCGAGTCAGAGGCAGTAGCGTGTTTTAGTACTAGTGTACTACTCTATGTCACTAATCTGGAACTATCTCAGCTTGATTTTAACATTTAGTAATTGGCTATCGGCTTGAATTATGTGTCATATTAGTTTTCCATTACCCGATAATTTGGTGGGGCTGACATCTACAGTTTTTGAGAGCATCTTGGTCACTGATTATGGGCTTGTGGAGTTGAAAAGATGGCAATAAAGCTGATAATAACTAAAACACGGTAAACTAGTGATGTAAGTAAATGTCCCATAGCTGGTCAGAATGTGGTATACTGGTGTTGTCTTATGGCCATGGCCCCGTAAGGCTACAGTTTCTTGGTATCGTTAACTTTGTTTGAACCTACACATTTTGTACTGCCATCATAATGTATGCATCTTCATGTATTTTCCAAATCCAGGGATCCTGGTCCACATGGGAGTGGCAGGTATTCTGAACACGTGTTACCTGAAGTCGAAAAGAAAGACTTTCACAAAGGTGCCCAGGTATATGTTGTGATTGTTTTTAGACGCTAGTCTGTATGTGTCCTTATGCAATAACAATGGACTGGAGTTAGGCCGAAATATTATAATTGGAAGTACTATACTACAAACATTATTAACTTATTATGATCTCTGACAGGGCATACAATAGAAGAGAAGTCCTTAAAATAGTAATTTTAAAACTTTTTTTTGATTTATTTGATTTGTATATCGAGTATGGGTGTCATCTTATACATTATAAGAGAAGATGTGTAAGTTCTTGCTTATGCTATGACTTAAAATGGTTGATTTTTGTTATAAGATGTTTTGAGTTTTGTTGCTCGAGCAAAGTCTTGCTCAAGAAACCTGTCATCCTGACCATAGACTACTTGCGTCGGTAAACAATCACAGGCGTCAACTAGCAACTATTCTTGAGATAGTAAAGTGGCAGGTGAATGTCATGCTTTATTTTTGGTGTTTTTCTTTGTTTCTGTGGGAAGATGGAGAAGAACAAGCGCATTCCTCAAATGATGTTTTACATGTTATTGGCGGTACCAAGTCAAATTCTTTATATATACAGTAGTAGAACAGATGGATGGATATGTGTAGTACTTGATATTTGGATTAGATGAATCTGTTGTACCGTATATTTGAATATTGGTTGTTAGATTTATAGATTAGTGGTATTATGCAGGAATTGGTTTTGGTAGTTCATTGGTTTGACAAATTTTTGGCATCTATATTTTTAAAATGTTCATTAATAAAATAGGCACAGACATCATTACAGTGAAAAGTGATGTATTCCAAAGCTTAATTCATCAGTTTTAGATGAACACTGACATCAGTAATACTGATTAAAACCGATGTTAAATACTAAAACAAAAAAACCTTAAAATAAAAAACCGATGTTATTAAGCTTTATAGGCATCGGTTTGTCACCAATAGATATCAGTTTGAAATAAAGAACTGATGTTAAAAGTTATGTGTACATCAGTTTATCTTGAAAACCGATGTTACTGGTATTAGTAACATCAGTTTGATGGGTAGATGAAAATATTTTGCTTATCTCACATGTGTTTAAATTGGTAAATATATCATATTATGATGATATATGAAGATTAGATATGCATGAAAAATTTAATATCAAAATACCGAAATCGGTTTTAAACAAGGAACTGATGTTATATGCTCTATTTAACATCAGTTTAAAACCGATGTTAAATAAGGGGTCTTTAACATCACCCACGAAGACATCGGATTTTTGCATTCATAGACATCGATTTTTAGCTGATGTCTATTGACGTTTTTCTAGTAGTGTATATACAACAATACGTATACTTGTAACACATAATACATTCAAAAATATCATCGCTTATCCCATATTTTGATAATCAAATATAAACGCATAACATACAATTTTGAAAACACTAGTAAGATCGATCGAAAACTTACCTCAAAATCTGACCAGATCTGAATATAGCCTTTTTGATCCACTAAACGATGTTATCTTGGAAAACACGAAATACAAAAGTTGAAGATAACGAAAAGACCTCTCCGAAAAGTTCAGAATCACTGAATTCCGACTCACCATGAATTTATTACGAATTTTACAAGATTGCTGATTTATGTGAATAAAACACTACGAATTTTATTAATTAAGGCGAGGAAGACGAATAAAGTGTATTTATAACGAGACAAAACCCTATATCTTAACCTACAAGTTATCCATATTAGAATCTGATCCAAATTTTAGGCCCATTATTCTAATTCAATTTTAAATCATAATCTTAATCAAATTTTAATACTTTTTTCTATTATTCTATTATTAATCGAATTCTAAAAATTACGGAATATTACAGTACCGCTACTGAAATGTATATGATAGTCACCAATACTGATATGAGAGGAAGAGTGAAAGAGATTATTACTCTGCTCTCAAACATGTATGGTAACATTGCTGGAAATGATCTCCTGCTACCAGCAAACAAAATATGTCCAAATGCACAAAGTAATAAACCATTAGACCTGCTTGATGGACCTCCGCTTGAGGTAGACTTGTGGAATTCACTTTACATTAGAGCAGCACAAGGAAACTATCAGGAAAAAGGTGAATTATGGTCAGAGGGTTTGAAGATGGCGCATATTTGGAACTCAAAATGTCACAAATGCACTCTTCAACTGATACTTTTCAAGATTTTACATTATGCTATGAATTATTAAATTTACGCAATGGATTTGTGTTATCTTCAATTGAACTTATGTATCTCGAATTTATGTCTATCAATCTATATGACATATTTCTATAACCTTATTTTGATTACAATATTCTTGACGTCTACGCTGTGCATTCTTAGCTTATAGTTGAAGTTTAGAGGTAATACATCTTTAACAAATGTGTCAATGTGTGACAAATCTATCAATGTCTACATTTTTAAAATTATATTACTTGCATCATCCTCAAATGCAAGTTGTGATTCACCAGTACTATTGTTTCGACTCTTACTGTGTTACACACATTATTCATCATGACAGTTTTTATAACTAATATATGTGATTGTTGATCAAATATAATGTGCAATGCTTGGTGACATCATTCTGGTGTCCTTTAGATTAGTCAAATTTGACATAATGGTTGTTGTAATTTTTTTCAATAATTTTGTCAATTACTTGTCTGTTTGTTTGTTTTTCGTGTATCTAAAACTTGGTGTCTTGCAGGTGAATGTGTTTGACTCATGAAGAGGTTTACTAACTACTTCTAATGAACTTGCCTAAATTGAAAAATTGAAGCAGTGGGCTGTGGATAAGAAAGATCCTTAGGAGTGCAAGGCGTGGTTGCAACTGAAACTGTTGGTGCACTGGCTAATCTAACAACACTAGAGGGTGGGTGTAATATGTTTCATAATGTCAGATATGAACTATGAGGCACATATCAATTATAATGTAATTTTGGTTTAAAGCTTACCATTATTTGGGTGGAATTCATTATTTTGAGATTTATATATAGTTGGATTAAATTTAAATATATCGTGATCAAAATTTCCAAACACATATACCAATGCTGG
Source organism: Apium graveolens (assembly GCF_009905375.1). Taxonomy (NCBI): domain Eukaryota; kingdom Viridiplantae; phylum Streptophyta; class Magnoliopsida; order Apiales; family Apiaceae; genus Apium; species Apium graveolens. The sequence goes on from NC_133655.1 coordinate 82,392,163, forward strand.
TTTGAAATTTGGATAAATGAAGTCTGTTCTAAATAATTAATAAATTGGTACTAAACAAACTTATTTAATTTATAATAAAGAAATTAAATCACAATAACTAATTCATAAACTATTATAATAGATATTATATCAGTTCTAATAAACACAACCAATCCACAAACTATTATTAATAATAATATATATTATTTTATTAAACTTTTCATATAAAAGTTTCAATATAGTTGTATATGTATTTAAATCTTACCTTAGTTTTCATCATATGTAATTTAATTTTACATAATATAATTTTCTACAATATATAATTTATCTTCGATAACATAGCCTATGAACCATACATTTTAAAATTGTGTGTCTAATGTAATACTATACGTATCAATTGCTTAAATCATGTGCGAAAAATTAAAAATTATTTATGTAATTTTTTCCACATATTAATTCTCTTTTGGACACATTTTTAAACAATATTGCAGTCTAAACTATTCTAATAGTTTTAGTTATTTAAAATTCCACAACTATTTGGAATAAACACATCTTCTCAACTCTCCTATTTATTTTTTTAATTATTTAAAATTCTACAACTATTTGGAGCAGACACATCTCTTGAATTCTTTTCTTTATATATTATCATGAATCATTTTATAATATCTCATATAATAAAGTTATACCCATAAACATATAACTGTTGTGTTATACAGTTAAGAGAATGGCACATGTTGAGCGTGTATGGAAATTTCCTCCTAATGGTTGGGTGAAGATCAATGTGCATAGTGAGTTTATCCAGAATGTTTTTGAAGGCGATAATAGAAACTGTATTGGTGTTGTTGTAAGAGACGCAAAAGGTCATCTTCTCAGACTGATTTATGGCACAATTTCAGGACTTACAAATTTGATTTATGGCAAATGACGGTCAGGTTGTGCAAGTATAAAAATCTTTCAATTTATATGAATGTGATATATGTAGATCATATAAGAAAAACATGTTTGTAAATAGAATAAACTGCATAAATTGTTGTTCAATGTATATATATTTTTTAACCACATACAGTTAACATAACATGATAGTAATCCAACATAAACAATCATTCCTATTTAGATTTATTGCATAAAAGCGTTTATTACTGTCCTCCAACCTGAACAATTACAATACATCATCACAACATTTTATCGAATAGAACATAATTTATATATTTCGAGTATAATCATCTAATAATATGCGAAACTTTCCACTTTTTTCAATCAATATATCAGCACGAGTATTCAAATTATTAAGATGTTTTTTCCACACATCTCCAAACTTTTGAAATGCACTTATCATTTTTTCCGTGTTCTGTTTGAAGTTTTTCTCATGACCATGTAGAGATGTGGACGTATCACATATGAATCTGAGTGAATTTCCTGTATAAGAATGTGGAATTTCACTACTACTTTGTGATGACTCTCCACTTTTTTTTCTTGATCCATTCTTCAGAGTATTTTCTATTTCGCTGTGAAACATTGAAACCAATGCCATTCAATTTGCAATATAAAGCAATATAAATCATAAAATTAGATACACATTTAAATATTACTTGAATTTTTCCTTAAGACCAACGGAACGAGCAAACAATTCAGATTGCATGTTTTCCATTGTAGCATACATCTCTGAGTAGAAAACCTTTGCTTCTTCCATGTCATTATTGAAGTCGGCGCACAGTATAACTAAATTTTGCAAATCTTGCTCCGCTACATTCTTTATACCTTACCATCTCTTTCTCTTTTCACTTTGTGAAGTCATTTTATAATCTGTAGTATACATCTAAATGTAATTTGTAGTATACATCTAAATGTAAAAAACACCCAAAGGTATATATATGTGTGAGTATATCCAGTAGTTTATCGTGCATAACACACGTACAGTTTGTTATTTTTTCATATTGCAGTAACATCATTTTATATTCTATTATGCAGGAAAAATAAAATATTTTTGTAGCGGACTCAAGATTCATATAATCGCTTCCCTTCGAGGATTATTGAATAAACATTATCTCATTTTTCCATTTCAGAACTTCAATAATTAAGTTTGATTTTTATTTCCATTGTTGTTTACTGTTTTGAAAACAGAAACTTTTTGCTTTGATACGGTGAAGTTGAAATTTTTTGATGTTCTTTATGTTTTTGTAAATTTTTCAATTAATGGACTAATAATTTTTAATGGCAGGTAGTTTATCCTGTAATTTGATTATTATACTTTCCGTTATGTGGTTAATATTTAAATTATAAACTTGCTTAAATTATATACAAAAAATAAAACTCTTCGTACTATTTTACTACAATATTATACCATTTCTTTATCAAAAACAGAAAAAGGGAAGAGACGTTATCGAATGATTCGTCGTTAGTGTTTACACATGATGATATCGGTATAAAAATGTTGGTACAGATTATCACAACTTCATAAATATATATTTTTAAAATTTAAAAATAAATAGTATATAACTAGACTCCGTATGGATAGCACGGGCAAGATAACTAGTACATTATAATTTTTGTTAGTGGGTAGCACGGGCAAGATAACTAGTACATTATAATTTTTGTGAGTGCAGCCCTGGTATTCATTTTCATGATTGCATTAGTTTTGGTTGATGTTTGGAATATATTTTGAATAAGACAGTTGCAACTGTTTGTTTGTGGATGATGTTTAAAAATACTCATTTTTGGGTGCAAAGGGTGAAAATACCCATTTTCAAAACATATGGCTGAAAATACCGTTTTGGATACGCATTTTGTAATTGGGCAAGTGTAATACGCATTTGAAAATTGGGTATCTAAGAAATTACTAAAAATACGCATTTTTAGTTTGGGTATTATCATTGAGATACGTATTTGCCAAATACGTATCTTAAAAAAAAATAAAAAAAATAATCTGGATACCCATTTTACAAATACATATCTAGTACAAAACACGATACCTAGACGAAAAATACGTATTCAAAACGGTATTTTCAGCCATCCACTTCCAGAATGCGTATATTCAGCCATTTGCACCAAAAAAATTGTTATTTTTAACATTCTTTGTTTGTTTGTTTGAGCCATGCATACCTCTCAGAACAGATTCTCGCAAGTATAATGCATTTTAGTAGTGCAATTTTTTCAAAGAATACGTTTCCATGCTTTAAAATCTTTATCACTTCTCCTGGTATAGCCAAACTCTTTTCTGTTTTTATAATCTCTCAACCTCTACTTCGATATTACAACATGCAGCGATGATATAGCATTTTCACTGTCCTCATTCGAGAGTAGCGGGATCTCGGTACATTACTTGCATTGGCACAGACAATTTGTCCAAAGCAGACAAGTACAGAGCCCAGCTGGGAATCTGTTCCCAGAAGTTAGGTGCTTTTACTGCAGTACTCGTTATATTCCCACAACTAACAAGAATTCAAGCCACAGCTCAATCAAGAATTTTGGCTCTCTAGTCTCGTTCGATCAATGAAGTTCCTAATATATTGCACTCCAGTTTAGAGGTTAATTACATCTCCAACTAATAGTCTTTACTCAATAACATATGTAGCTTTTTACAGTTTGCGGGACTATCAAACGGATACAAAAAAAATTATACTGTTTACCATGAAAATATGGCTATACCATTATGACAGGAATAAAAGATGCACACACACAAACATGTATAAAAAAATCTACAGTTATTGTAGATTGATCAACTGTTAAACCAACCTTTAGACATCACAACCAAAGAACTTCCACTGCTCACACCGGCTATTGAACTGATGTAATAATTCTTCTCCCATTGTTCCATAATCCATTCCTGAAAACACGAGTACAATAAGATTAGGTAAAGCTTGACCTAGATATAAATAAGTTTATCACAATGAAGCAGTCGTAAATTTAGAAACGACCTTATGAAGAAAGACTGCTGAAAGCTCATAAACCTGGGAACAGAAACCTGTCCCAGCATCCATGATCAAAGCCCAAAGATTTGCAGCTGAAGCCACACAGCTGATATACAAACCATCTTCGTTTCCTTTCTCGATATGTTGATGCAATCTTGTGTCTGCGACATTGTAATGGTATCTACACATCCAAAAAAAAATGTCTTCATTAGTACAGTAAAATCATAACGGGTCAAAAATCCCAAAGAAAGTATTGGGAGCCATTTTATAGGCTTTGGAAGCACATTTATTAGAATATTATATTATTATTAATAATAACATATGATAGAGTTTTAATTTAATTAGAAATTGGATTATTATATATAGGAGTTTAATCATTGTGATTCAGCCGATTTATTTATTCTCTAGTTATATTATACTTATCTATTATGAATGATATAGTCATGAGTTTTCTCTAGTTATTACTTTACTTATATTGTAATTATCTACTGTGAATAATACTGTCACGAGATTTCCCGAGTTATAACAACTAGAGAAATCTTGTGACAATATTGTCTCTGTGTCAATATGCAAATGTTCTTTTGAAAATATTCCGAAACATTTTTTAAAGTGTTAATGCTCTGGGAAAATGTTGAAATTGTTAATTGCTATAGAACTTAGTGTTGTCACCACTAGAATATCATATCATATCGCTCTCACTTACTTGGGATATTTTACAGTACCACATTCTCAAATCCATAATTAATCTGAACTTTTCCTTTATGAAATAATGAACTCAATAACCATATTCCATACATTTCAAGCATTAAATGAAGTCATATATTAATAGATGGGACAAAGGAAAGGTGTCTTGATATTGACGATCTTTACAAGATGTTTAAACCTTCCACCTTCAATTCAAAATCTAAAAATGAACTTGATGTTCTAAGAAATCACACCAGAAATCAGTAGTTCACAAGGATTAAAGATTCACTAATCACTCTAGAACCCTCCCTATCCCCCCCCTAAAAAAAAGAAGGAACTCCAAATTTCTTCAGACATGCACGATTGATCAAACTAGTTTCACATGTCCTAGAATAGAAAAATAGAATTTTTTCACTAGATCTCCATTTTGAGGACTAGGATAAAATAGCATCAACAGCATATAGTTAGGGAGAACATTTTGAGTCAAAACAGACACCTTAGCATCTTAAAGTTAGAGAAAGTACTGACCTCTGCTTCATTGGACGACGTGCATTGTAAACTGAAATCCACTGGGTTGCAGGACTACCTACCCTCACTTTCTTTTTGGGTTGTTCATCTTCTTCCAAATTAATAAGCAAACGCCCTCGTTTTTGCCCAACCTGATCATACAACACAAAGTAGAAAATTTACTAGGCAAAACATGACAGCATGAATAATAAAAAGGAGAATAAATATATCAGCATATAACCTTCAGGGCCCCATCAATTCTAACAGGTCTCAATGATGTGCATGGTTCAATGAGACTTTCAAACAAAGATATTAGCTTGCAATAGTTTGGCTCCTCATCAAATTTCATATTGGTAACAGCTTCAAAGAACTGCTTGAATAGGGCAGGACAAAAGCAACACATTGCATCAGGTGTGGTAAACATCTTCTTTTTACATACAAGAAAGCTCTTATTGTCCCCCTACAAATATAAAGTAAGAAGAAAGTATCAATAACAGCACAAGATGAAATGAAATTAAACAACAATGTGGTAATGAATCTAGATGATCCACTTACCTGGTAACCTTGCCATGGTAACCTCCCTTAATGAGAAAATTTAATGTATAAGCCAGCGACTCAAGATCATCTCTTCTACTCCCAGTTCAGCCTAAATGAGCATGCACACTCGCATATCTTATTGTTCCGCTGCCAAAAGAGATCATTAATACAATATATCAACAGAATTATGGTTGACATTCAAAATTCGACAAACCTGAAAATGTCAGGCCGCTGATCATATTCAACATGCTGACCAGATGACGAATCTTTCCATTTAGAAGCTAAATCAGCAATACATGTTAAATGGTGCAAGTACCAATATACCCTTTTTATACTAAAAATACAGAACGCATGTGGTCAATTAAAAAACAATTACAGATAAAAACAAATTAATGCATTTATTAAATTATACCAACACAGAACCAAACACTCTTATAAAGTAAGACGTATTGGTCAATGAAATTAACATTGGAAAGCAGCTTAATTTAGCATTCAATATAGAATTCGAAAAGGTTAATTTAGCATTCAAAATAGAATTCGAAATATCCAGAAACGAATATTTAAACAGGCATAATTGAAATACAAATTCTCTAAAACCTCCCTCTTCCCCTAAAACCTCCGCCACCACGACTACCGCCTCGGAAGCCACCTCCTCGCCCACCTCTTGGGGCACCCCTTCCCCGAAAACCACCACCTCCACCACGACTAAATCCACGTCCACCACCTCTTCCTCCTCCACGACCTCCACCTCTACCACCAGCTGATGCTTGTCCCCTGAAAATAGTTTCACGAACAAAATGAGGAAATAATTAGATGATACCAAAACAAACACAATAAAAGTCTTGAACCAAACAATTATGCAGAACCAAAAGTCCAGAACAACTTGAAGAATGGAGAAGCTCAAATAAAATACAAATATTTCTCTATTACATATCACAGTGCTTTCTCTTACAGAAAAATGATCTTTAATCTCAATCATTTAAAAAACAATGTAAAAGCACAACCTATCATAACACTGCATATCATGGATTTATTTTTCCACTATAGAATTCTTTTGCTGTCATGTTACAACAATGACATAAATAAAGTTTTTTAGTTTACAATTTTAGGGAAACTAGCAAATATTAGAATATTAGAATAAGCAGTGTTATCTGATCAATACACAGATATAATGTTGCACTTTTGACAAAGAGATCAAAGGATTACTACCTACTTCTCTTGGAAAGTAATGGTTCCAAACGGACTGCATTTATATTTTGTAAACTGACCTTTTATAAACGGTTAAAAGGCAACTTAATACCAGAAGGAAACTATACGATTTCTCCAACAATTTTAAGGAAAAACAGTGTGATGTGTTCATCTTCAATACAAATTGCCACGGATTGATCTTCATGAGGCATACTATATACATTAAATTTATTACATCATATCAAGTGTATGACAACTATTCAAAGCATGAACAAAAAGCACATCTTTAAGACCAACGCATAGCATATACGAAACTTACTTAGGCTGTGGAAGAAATCTAGACAACGGAAGAAGCTTATATGGATCGATGTAAAACTTGTCTCCAGCTGAGTAAGAAGCCGCTATAATTCCTTCCGCCATTTTAATGGAGAAAAACTACAAATATTATATAATTAGAACCAAATTAAACTACAAAAGCATACAAATTAATATGAAACATAGTGGCAGCAAGAAAAAATATACAAAGAACGGACTAATGACTCACTGATTCGTTAATTGGACCGAAAATTTCATCGACTTTCCCAATCTGAGTCTTGTTCTGAAGATAAATGGGAGCATTAAAGTAAGGTATCTTCTCATTAGTTAGCTTTGTAACAGCATCGCCTTCGCAAGCGTGAACGAAGGACGCAACCTCTACATTCACCACAATCAATCCATCAGCAAATGCATATAATTACACATATCTATATACATAAACATTCAATAGAGATAACAAATTAAAATAAGAAAAATGAGAATGCATCTACAGATACAAACACAGAGAGAGGGAGGGATGGAGAGAGAGGGGGAGGGGAAGAGAGGGAGAGAAAGAGAGGGGGGAGAGATAGGGAGAGAGAGAGAAACAACTGACCAACAACTTCAGCAGGAGGGCCTTCATCTTGATAACCACGACCACCGCCGCCGAAGCCACGACCGCCACCGCCTCTTCCCCGGCCGCCTCCGAAGCCACGGCCGCCGTCTCTTCCGCCTCTAAAGCCGCCGCCTCTCGGTGGTCGCATTGTTTGGGAGAGAGAGAATTAAGAAAAAAATGTAATTTTGAAGGGGCGGAGCGGAGTGAAAGTGAGAATTAGGGTTTTTCAGCTATTTAGGGTTTAAGCATGTTTGTGGCCGTCTTTTGTAAATTTACACAAATATCCTTCCTGCCTACTAAAGGTTAATTTCATGGCTTGGGCTCGAGGAAGCCAGAGTTATTGGATCAAAGTATCAAATCTATAAAACTTGGGTTAGAAAAAGGGTAAAATGACTATTTTATCACTATAGTCAGTAGTAATTTGCAACCGAGTCACCAAGTTAAAAAAGTTTTCAGTCAAATCATGATGTATTTTAAAACTTACAAATTCATCACTGCCGTCAGTACCGTTAAAATCCCTAACGGAAAAATGGCGTGGCATACTCTCAAGTTCATCTCAACTTTCAATTAGGTCATTAACTTTATCTCAATTTTCAACTAGGTTATCAACTAAATTTGATTTTAAAATATATTAAATTTAAAATTGAACATACTCATTTATTTCATATACTTAGAAAAATTTCATAATTTTCAGTTTAATTAATTTTTCTCCGAACAGGGCAGTACACTTTAATTGAATTTAAATTTGCATAACCATTTAATTTATACTTTATTTTTTTAATTTTTATTGAATGTTACACTTTAATTAAATTTAAATTTGAACGTACCATTTCAATCCATATTCTTATAATCGATACAAGTGAACAAATATTTAGATATCACATTTTTTCCGATAATTTCATTTCCTCCATAAATAGTGTTAATGTTTTCTGTGTGATTAAAATATAATTAAATTTAGAATTGATTAAATATTGTACAAAATTAATCGGTACGATAAAAGAACTCCCAAAAGAAGATAGTATGCTAATAAATTCATAAAGTGAAAAACATATAAATTATTTTATTTCTCAATTCAATTTTTCTGATAGTAATAATTGATACCAATAATTTTGTAAATTATTTTTTTGAATGATTACAATTTAAAAAGTCATATCACTTTTTTTAAAAAAATTATTTGATTTGTTATATTTTCAATATTCCATTTCTTTCCCAATAAGTGACCTAATTTAACACATAGTTCAGTGATGAATTTGAAAATTTAAAGATGATGTACCATAATTTAACGGTCTCCGTTAAAGGTCAACACATTTTTAACGGCGGTGCAAGTATTCTGAACTTCGGTGATGTGATTGCAAGTTAATTATAATTTCATGATGCGATTGAGAGCTTTTTTTAACTTGGTGACCCACTTGCAAGTTATTAGTGACTACAGTGACCAAATAGCCATTTTACCCCTTTATATTTTAAGAATGTAAGTGTCATTTGTTGAAGTCAGTTCTGTAGCTGCAAAATTTAATCAGTATATCTCATGGTTACAAGTTTCATAAACTAAGTAACGCGTAACTAGTTCACCTTCGTTTGAAATGGACTTGTTAAAATACATAATAAATAATATTAAGATGTTATACACATTAAAAATAAAATTGTACACCAAGAACAATATTTTTTTACTTTTTTTTAATATGCAAGTAAATAATTAAATTTAACTTATTCTAAATTATCTTTGTATAATCTTATAACTATTCTTGCCCATGAAGTCAATACCCAAATGTTTGTTATGTTACTGGTCAGAGTCAAAAGCTTATCAGAATCAATATACAAAACATGTTTTTTCCTCATAAACTCAGTGTCATTGTGCTTAACTAATTAAAATTTAAAAGAAAGAGCACTATAAACGTTGTACATATTGAAAGAAGTGAACTGCAGTCGGCTTAGATTTGAGGCTCTAGTAGTTGTACATATTGTTATGTTTTTGTTCTTGTTCCGCTAAACGTCTACACAATACATCTTGGTTTATAAATTTGTTGGTCACTTTGATTAGCTAGTCTGACACTTCATAAGTAACAAACTTCTCCCCCCCCCCCAAAACAAGCTGAAATTATCCAACAATCTCCCTTCTTCCACTGCTGGGACTGCTTTAACATTGGCTTGTATATGAATGTTTGGGGGGTGCTATACTGTTATTCAGCACGAAGTATAAGCAAATCTGTGTTCCTAAAACTCACCATAGTTTTTTACCCCAACAATACATGATCTGACACATGAGAACATATCTAACATATGATTGGGAAAGCCAGATTTCAACGTCTGAAGGGTCCAACAAACCCAAAGGCAAATCCAAAATCCCACACCTTACTCGAACTATTTAAAACCTTATTCTGTTATAGGTTGCCTAGTAAGTGAAGGGAAAATGCGGATGGCATCAAACCCCAAGTTTACATTCCGGCACTTCATCACCCAACATGTAACATTTCAAGTATGTTACATAAGTAAGCCTGAAGGCACACAAGATTATAACTAAGGTGCACCGGAAACTACTGGCTAATGGCTTATATAAACAAGCCAGTTATTCACGAGATGTTCTCTCTTTCAGACTAGTCAGAAACCTAGCTGCAACCACCACTTCTGGTATAACCGAGTTCTTCACGTGTGCCTAGATCTTTAAGGTGTAATTATCTTACCAAATATTCTTGCAAACAAAAGATTTATTGTAAGCTGTTTTAATTAGATTCAAATATTACACAATTATCTGTCTTTCTTTGCCTCTGTTTTTTATGTAATAAACAGAGAACACTTGACAATTAACGGGAAACGATGATATGGCGAAGATAGCTAAAATATTACACATGATAGCAGGGTTTAACGATGTCAAAAAGACATCTAAGACCCGCAGCAACGATCTTAGTATGGGTGCTTTAATCCTGGAGTTCAACAAGTTGCCCAGGTAATTGCTCTTGGGGGGGGGTTTGATTGCTGCTATAAGAGATGGGTACTCTAAAACCTGGACTTGATCAAGTTTCACAGTTAACTGCTTTAAGGGGGTTTGTTACTGCTATAGGAGATGTCCCGATGGTAGTTTATATTTTCTCAAACTTAATAAGGTAGACAGAACTGACATCATGCTTATAGAGGGGTCTATCCTAGTACTTTATACATATATTTAGTTTAGACGATGCATGGTTCCCTGTACATAATTCTGGCAATCCCTCAAATAATCACCGTAAAGCCTTTGTTCAATGACTTGAGAATTCCAATTCCTTCATAGAGTAGACTATATGCTACTAGGATAATTTCAACACATGTTACTTCACAATGTTACCTATAAATATAATAAATATAATAGATTAATCATCAACAAAATGAAACATGTACAGTTAGATATGTGCACCTAGAGGCAACACAAAGGTCAAGTAATCAAACATCATAGTAAGTTCATAACTACTCGTGCAGTAATATTGGTCAATGAAATTAACATTGGAAAGCAGCTTAATTTAGCATTCAATATAGAATTCAAAAAGGTTAATTTAGCATTCAAAATAGAATTCGAAATATCCAGAAATGAAAATTTAAACAGGCATAATTGAAATACAAATTCTCTAAAACCTCCCTCTTCCCCTAAAACCTCTGCCACCACGACTACCGTCTCGGAATCCACCGCCTCGCCCACCTCTTGGGGCACCCCTTCCCCGAAAACCACCACCTCCACCACGACTAAATCCACGTCCACCGCCTTTTCCTCCTCCACGACCTCCACCTCTACCACCAGCCGATGCTTGTCCCCTGAAAATAGTATCAGGAACAAAATGAGGAAATAATTAGATGATATCAAAACAAACACAATCAAAGTCTTGAACCAAACAATTATGCAGAAACAAAAGTCCAGAACAACTTGAAGAATGGAGAAGCTCAAATAAAATACAAATATTTCTCTATTACATATCACAGTGCTTTCTCTTACAGAAAAATGATCTTTAATCTCAGTCATTTAAAAAACCAATGTAAAAGCACAACCTATCATAACACTGCATATCATGGATTTATTTTTCCAATATAGAATTCTTTTGCAGTCATGTTACAACAATGACATAAATAAAGTTTTAGTTTACAATTTTAGGGAAACTAGCAAATATTAGAATATTAGAATAAGCAGTGTTATCTGATCAATACACAGATATACTGTTGCACTTTTGACAAAGAGATCAAAGGATTACTACCTACTTCTCTTGGAAAGTAATGGTTCCAAACAGACTACATTTATATTTTATAAACTGACCTTTTATAAACGGTTAAAAGGCAACTTAATACCAGAAGGAACCTATACGATTTCTCCAACAATTTTAAAGAAAAACAGTGTGATGTTTCATCTTCAATACAAATTGCCACGGATTGATCTTCATGAAGCATACTATATACATTAAATTTATTACATCATATCAAGTGTATTACAACTATTCAAAGCATGAACAAAAAGCACATCTTTAAGACCAACGCATAGCATATACGAAACTTACTTTGGTTGTGGAAGAAATCTAGACAACGGAAGAAGCTTATATGGTTCGATGTAAAACTTGTCTCCAGCTGAGTAAGAAGCCGCTATAATTCCTTCAACCATTTTAATGGAGAAAAACTACAAATATTATATAATTAGAACCAAATTAAACTACAAAAGCATACAAATTAATATGAAACATAGTGGCGGCAAGAAAAAATATACAAAGAACGGACTAATGACTCACTGATTCGTTAATTGGACCGAAAATTTCATCGACTTCCCCAATCTGAGTCTTGTTCTGAAGATAAATGGGAGCATTAAAGTAAGGTATCTTCTCATTAGTTAGCTTTGTAACAATATCGCCTTCGCAAGCGTGAACGAAAGACGCGACCTCTACATTCACCACAATCAATCGATAAGCAAATGCATATAATTACACATATCTATATACATAAACATTCAATAGAGATAACAAATTAAAATAAGAAAAATGAGAATGCATCTACAGATACAAACACACAGAGAGAGAGAGAGGGGGAGGGATAGAGAGAGAGGGGGAGGGGAAGAGAGGGAGAGAGAGGGGGGTGGGAGGGGGAGAGAGAGAGAGAGACAATTGACCAACAACTTCAGCAGGAGGGCTTTCATCTTGATAACCACGACCGCCGCCGCCGAAGCCACGACCGCCACCGCCTCTTCCTCGGCCGCCTTCGAAACCACTGCCCCCGTCTCTTCCGCCTCTAAAGCCGACGCCTCTTGGTGGTCGCATTGTTTGGGAGAGAGAGAATTAAGAAAAAATGTAATTTTGAAGGGGCAGAGTGGAGTGAAAGCGAGAATTGAGAATTAGGGTTTTTCAGCTATTTAGGGTTTAAACATGTTTGTGGCCCTCTTTTGTAAAATTATACATATATCCTTCCTTCTTTCCTACTAATAAAGGTTAATTTCATGGCTTGGACTTGGGGAAACCCAAAGTTATTGGATCAAAATATCAAATTTATAAAACTTGGGTTAGGAAAATGTGTTTCAGAAGTACTTTAAGATCACTTTAGAATTTATTTTGTAAACTTTTATCAATATATTCCTAAACTTTACTATCAAAGAAAAAAGTAAATTACACTGAATACCCTCCCATCCAAAAAAAAATTATATTACTCTATACCCATTTTGGTAAATATACTTTCAGCTATGGATAGTCCAACTTTAAATTAGTAAACCAGCTCTTCCATTTTTACACTTTTTTGGGTTAAAAGTTGAATAATCCGGTTTCATGGATAAAACCCATGTCTATTAATGTGAAATCATATTAAATATTGTGTAATAAATAACAAGATCATGCCTAAGATTACTCCTCAATTTAAATAACATTCAAATTCAAAAACATTAATGCTTCAATCAAGTATAAACATATAATTCAAATTCAAATGTATTCTTTCTTCATATCAATTAACAGTACATCAGTATACCCGTTTTTAAATTTCATAACTACCCACACCTCCATGATAGCATACATCATGTATTTTTTTAAATTGAATTTATTGTTTCTCAATTTTGATCATCTTCTTCAATACGGAATCAATGCACATCGGTTATCCTCACAAATATTGAATACATCACATCTTTCCTCATGTATGTATCCTATTTTTATCCCGGTTTTTGTTAATGGTTAAATCTGGTAAAACGATAGTATCTTTTTCATGTTTTTTTCTGTGATTTAGGAACGATGAATTAGTATTGCTTGATTCCTCCATTAAAACAGGCTTGATTTAATCAGGGCGAATTATTAATATACATTAACTGTTGTTATTAATTTTAAGTTGATTTTGATAGTATTTTATTGTTTACTTTTGCTTGTGCATTGTACATGTTTGATGAAAACTCCCAAAGGTATGTTATGCAAAATCAAATTGTGATTATGCAGTTGGTTATCTTTTCATTGTTATTGGATCAGAATTCACAAGGTATGTATTGTAATCGAATCACTTCTTTATATTCTTCTTTGATATTATATATTTACAAGATAATCGAATCAAATTTTGATTATGCAATTGGTCTTCTTTTCATTGTTATTGGGCCAGAATTCACAAGGTATGTATTGTAATCGAATTCACAAGGTATGTATTGTAATAGAATCACTTCTTTCGAACAAGCTTTTTTAATTTTGATGTGATTATGTTATATATGTTTATGTGTTTAAAATTTCTTTGATCCTTTTGTATTTTGAGTAGTCTCTTTTTATTTCCTGGTTGGTTGCTTTGCTTATACCAGTTTATGCATATTTATAAATTCTTTGTAATTGTATCTTTTAAAAATTTACATTGCCTGGTTGTTTGCTTTGAGTTTATAGGTCGCAAACGACCCCATCTTGGTCCAATATCTCCTTCTTTTGTATAAAAAGGTTTTGTTCATACACTCTGCAATCACATTACTATGTTATATTTTGATGTGCTTAAATCTTTTTAATGTGTTACAGGTTGTCAGAAAAGATAACTCGACTGTTTGATGCTTCCACTGTTAAAGAGAATCATCTAATTAGATCTAACATGTTAGAGAACAAGAATCCCAATTTTTCATTATCCTGTAACACTGGTATCCCATAAGTTATAATCAGAAATTTATATTTTAATACTGGATTTTGTTTCCATTATACATTTTTTTAAAATAGGCCGGACTTAACATTCTCTTGGTTCATGATCTCTTTCCTCTGTACATAAAGGTTATACACTTTTTTTAGAAATGTATTTTAGAATATTTTGCTTCATTTATTTTTCATTATGTGTCTTTGTATGTGTGTGTTTCTCCAAGCTGTGAGCACAAAAACACTCATTTGCCTCAGACATCCAATGAGAAAGTGCAATCGATGCATCAATATGTATTTAAGGAAAACCAAAATCCCAATGTTTCGTCGTTATTTGACACTGGTCAACAATTTTGCATTTGTTGTTGCATTTTCTCACATCTGGTTAAATCTCTATGTCAATAATATCCTTTAGTTTTCTTATTGGTTATGTTTTGAATTTCAAATTTCTCATTAAAATAATCATTAATTAATATCTTCCTTATTTTTTTTCTTTTATTTGAATTAGATTGATATATACAGATATAAACACGTAATTAATTTTGATGAGATAATTTTCTTATTTACATAAATTTCTAATCTCTGAATCTCATTCTTCTCTCTCTTTTTGCAGGTTATACGTGCTCTACAGGTTAGTAATTATGTCCATATTTTCAATCTCTATTTTCCGTGATTTTAGTATTGTTATTTATATTGATTTTATATGTTCATATACTTATTGTTTATTTATATTTATTTTGGGTTTTCCAGGAGATGATGATGTGTTGATAAAGTTCATAGTATATGTGTGTCTAACCTGTTTTTGATCAATGATGCATAATTTTATAACCTATGCCTAAATATATAGCACGTGATTTTTTGATCGTTGTGAATTAAGTGTATGTGTGTCTTTTTTTTAAGAATGAAGTGTATGTGTGTCTAATCTCTGATTAGTATTGTTATTTGTGTAGATTTTATATGTTTATATATTTATTTTTTACTTATATTTATTTTTATTTTGGCAGGAGATGATGGTGTGCTGATAAAGTTTACAGCATTGTTTTCAAAATCATGATGAATTATGTGTATATGTGTTTAACCTGTTTTTTGGTCAATGATGCATGAATATCAAGAAATTGTTACAAGCGCTCAATGACGCAGATGAAGAACCACTTGAGCATATGCCAGACTAAGAGCAATTTGTTTCTGGTGCTGTATTCTATACTTGACTTAACTTTGTAAAGATTTTTGCAATGTCCAATTTATTAATATCTATAGTTTCGTGTTCTATTCAGATGACAATGAAGATGTCTCAGATCCCCATTGTATGTTGTAATATAAGTTGCTCATTTGTATTAATGTTTAGTTTGTCTAACAATTCCATATTAATTTGATTTTGTAAATGTTACGGTAAATATTCATCAAGGCAAATATTTATCTGATGAAGAAAGTGATGAACCAAATCCAGGTATAAATCTTTTTAATGTTGGTTACTTTTTTCTATAAATAATTAAGCAGATCACAAGTTATCATATTATTATCATAAAAAAATCACTGATTTGTGGAGTGAATACATGGACCTTGGACCACCGTCCAAAATTTTCCAGAAGTGTAATGCTAGAATTTGAAATGAGAAAAGGAACATTAAGTCTTCCAAGAACACTACCAGTAAACTTGCAAAAAAGGTGGAGATTTTTTAAGAATTTGTTACAAAAGGTGGATTGCTCTGATTCATTGTTCTGGATTATTACAATTTTTTTGCTTCCAATATGACTGTACAATTTTTGCAGTTTAGTAGCATTTTTCTGCAAAATTCTGCTACAATTTTTGAGAAGATTTTAGTAGTAGATTTTGTATTTATCTGCACCAAACCTGTACCATTTTTCTATAATTTTTTTAGCAGATTTCTGTAACTGTTTCGTGCATATTCAAGCAGCAAATTTGGTATTTTTTGCAGCGTATTATAATAGAATTTATCTGCAGATTGTTGTACCAAATAATTTAGTTTTCTACAACAATTTTTTTACCAGATTTGTACTTTCCTGCATCCATTTTTTGCACTATTCTACTGCATTTCTTCTGCATTTTTTATTTGAGATTGCACTCTTTCTTCATAGCATCGCGGGTTTTTTGTCTATCTTAATAAATCAATCTATTTGTGGTTATTGATAAGTTCTGATCAGCTAATGATCAATGTATTTGGTGTATTTGTTAATAAATTTCTTTGATTAACACGTATTTAATGCACAAGGCTACGATGTTTTTCACTAATATTTTTGCTATGTATATATGGATGTAACTAAATATGTTGTTTCCCTGTAGATTAAAAGCTACGCTCTCGGAACCTGACTTGCAATCCTATAACACCAGTTCAGACCTCACACTCTACAATGACTAAATTCGAAAAATATAAATTCCACTATTTCTTCTAATGGTACATTACAATTCTTCTAAATATCTATGTATTTCTGTTGTTTGCCCTTTAGTCCTTGACCAAGCTGTTGCTGATCAACATATGTTCTTGGCTTTTAACAAGTAATTATGTCTTATGTATAGTAGTGCATTTGTACTTAACCTATAAGGCTAACATGCTTGGTTTTTCTGAATGTGTTTTTTATGTACTACTAATGGAAGCCAAGTTCGATATTATATAGACTATTATTGCACTTGCAAACCTAGCTGTTGCAGCTATACTAGAACTACTGCAAGTAGTTGAAACTGGTAACTATGATTTATTTTGGTTTTTTATTCATTTCATTACATATCATTATTCTTTGCAGAATTGTATTGAATTAGATATATTTTTTTAGCTAACATAGTTGTAATTTGTGTTATTAATATATTTCTTAATCCAAAAGATTATATAAGAACATGTAAAAAGTGTTGGATTTTTAACGCAGCGGGGCATGGCAAAATACTTTTACACATACAAAATCCAAATAAAAGCATATAAATCGTGAATAAAAATTCGAGGGATCGAATCTAACCTTTTAAAATAATTCGGAGACAACGATCAGAGATCCTTAGCAGTTGTTCCTCAAGTGTGAAGCACTCCACCGGTATCCACCAAGAAAACGATGTTAAGGAGGAGGAAGGAGGTGGAGAGAATTGGGTTTTCCAAACTTTTTGGGTTTTCGGGTTCCGATGGGGTTAAAATAAAATTAGGGTCTATAATAGTGTATTTATAGGAAAAATTTCCAGCTGAAATTTTCCCATAAATATTATTATTATTATCCCATTTATTATTCTCATTAATAATTAAAACACCTTTTAATCATTAATCCTTTTTCTAAACACTTTAAAAATAATTCTCTCTCTTGATTTAATTTCCAAAAATTAAATCCTTTAATTAATAATATTAAGAACTTTTCTTAATTAATTTATAATCAATTAAATCTCATTTAATCAATTATTAAATTTGCCAATTAATTATTTATTTCATAAATAAATAATTATTAGCCATTATTAATTAATTTCTCCACCATTAAATCATTCTCCTTTTATGGTATGACCCTGTAGGTTCAATATTAAGCCGGTAGTAGAAATAAATAATAATAAAACTATTTTATCATTATTTATATAAATTCTCTAATTTATGAAATATGATTAATTAATTAATCACATTTATTCTACATTGTGAGTGATGCTTCTCAACATATCGCGACTATCCGGATAATATGAATTCACTGCTTAGAATACCAAGAACCTGTCAGTGAATAGTTACCGTACAATAAACTCCTTATACCCTACAATGTCTCGATTAAATACAAGGCATGAATCTCGTGTCAAGCCTATCTAATTCAATCACTTGCTTACCATTTGTTATGCGTAGTTCTATGCAAATTAGAAACTCCTTTCTAATTTCATTCACTCTGGCCAGAGATTCCTGAACTAGCATAAGTGGATCAGCCTTGAACATTCGCTTCCTTCACTGGAAGGGGTAGATCCTTTATTGATCATACACTATCTTCGTGTACAAATTCCTATACCCAGAAGAGCCCTAATAATTGTCCCTGGAGACTAAGAACCAAACCAAAGCATAGTTCAGTGTACACAAGATGACTATGATGACCTCAAGTCTAAGGATACTTGTACAACTATCACTATGTGAACAACTGCTGACACATGAGTGAACTCCATCAGTTGTTCAGCTGTGCGAGTCATGTTCAGTGAACTTATTCTATAATAAGCACCTACATACTAGCTATAGTGTCACCATACAAATGTCTATGAGAACAGACATCCTTCATAATGAAGCAAGCATAGTATGTACCGATCTCTGCGGATTATTAATTACCAGTTAGTAATCCTATGACCAGGAGCTATTTAAGTTTAAAGTTATCATCTTTTTAGGTCTCACTATTATGATCTCATCATAATCCATAAAAAGCTTTACTCTAAACTATGGTATATCTTATTTAAACACTTAAATAGATAAAGCCCGTAATAAAAACAAAACAAGTCTTTATTAATATCAATGAAATCAAAACAGATTACATAAAAGTTTATTCCTAAATCCTTATACATGATTGGACTTAGGATATATTCCTTTCAATCTCCCACTTGTACTAAAGCCAATCACTCTGGTATCTAATACCCATCTCATCTTTATGACGATCAAAGTGACTTTCAAAAAGTAGCTTTATGAGTGGGTCTGCTATGTTGTTATGTGTGTCAACTCTAATTCAATACAATACAAGAAATGTTACCGCGCTCCCACTAACCCTTTTGTAGACGCATGGTTCATCTTCGTTTTTGATAAAATCAAACTCTTTGATTGTCTCATCAAAACGAATGTTCCATCTTTCGAGAAGCTTGCTTTAAACCACATATGGTTCGCAGTAGCTTACACACTAGGTTTTCATTTCCCTTGGAAAGAAAACCATCTGGCTAATTGCCAGATCTCATAGTCGTAGTAAGCAGCATTCGCAAGCAAAATCCGAACTGATTTTAACAGGGCTACAGGTAAAAGGTTTCATCAAAGTCAATCCATTGCCTTTGTTTGAATTCTTTTGCCACAAGCCTGGCCTTAAAGGTCTCCACCTGGCCATCTGCTCTAATCATTCTTTTGTATCCCGTATACATAGATTTCTTTCCGGATTTCCAGGCACTATGCCATTTCTCTGAGTCAACACTACTCATAGCCTCATTATAGGTCACAGGGTCGTCATCATCAATGATCGACAACTCATTGTCATTCTCAATGACAAGGCCATAATACCTCTCAAGTTGGTGAGACACTCTCCCTGATCTATGAATGGGCTGTTCCACAAAAGGTTGTTCAGTCAGAACAGGTGTTTCCACTTGATCCGTAGTAGTTTGTGCTTCTTGAACTTCATCAAGTTCAATTTTGCTCCCACTGTTTCCTTCAAGGATAAACTCCTTTTCCAAGAAGGTAGCATGTCTGGAGACAAACACCCGATGATCGGTGCAAAAGTAATACCCTAAAGTCTCTTTAGGATATCCCACAAAACTACATTTTACGGATCGATATTCCAGCTTATCTGGGTCAACTTACTTGACATAAGCTGGACATCCCCAAATCTTAACGTGTTTAAGACTCGGTTTCCTTTCTTTCCATATCTCATACGAAGTTTGAGGAACAGATTTTGGAAAGCACCTTATTCAGTTAATATGCTGAGGTTTCCAATGCATAACCCCATAGGAATACTGGAAGATTTGCATAGCTCATCATGGACCGAACTATGTCTAACAAAGTTCGATTTCTCCTTTCAGATACCAATCTGGAGGAGTCCACTAGGAGACTATACCATTTACTTTGAGATAATCCAGAAATTCTCCGTTCAAGTATTCACCACCTCGATCTAATCGAAGAGTTATAATACTATGTTTGGTTGTTTCTCCACTTCATACTTATATTCTTTGAACTTTTCAAAGGCCTCAGACTTGTGTTTCATCAAACACATATCCGAATCTAGATCTATCATCTATGAAAGTAATGAAGTATGAAAATCCACCCATGGCTTGCTTAGACATTGGTCCACATACATCTGTGTGTACCATTCCTAGCAAATTTGCAGTCCTCTCTCCATGTCTACTAAATGGAGACTGCAGTGCCACTATAAAGTGAGATTTTCATCATCCCTTTTCTTTTATTAGTTTGTTCAATCTGAAGTAAATTATGTCACATATATACAGACCATTATTTAAAGTACCACGTCCATAAAGAATATTATCTCTAAGAATTGAACATTCATTATTCTCAATAATAAATGAAAATCCAGCCAAGTCTAACATGGGAATAATATTCCTCACAATCGAGGGAACAAAATAACAATTATTTCAAACAATAGTCTTGCCCGTAGGCATATGTAAATGAAATGATTCTACATCTTCAGCAGCAACTCTTGCTCCATTTCCCATCAGTAGAATCACCTCCTCTTCTTCAAGAGTCCTACTTCTCCTTGGTCCCTGCAACAAATTGCAGATTTGAGAACCACAGGCGGTATCTAATACCCAAGTAGAAATTTGATTTAATGACATATTCATTTCTATCATGAACATACCTGAATCAGAAGCGGTAGTCTCACTACCCTTCTTCTTCAATTCTGCAAGGTAAACCTTGCAGTTCCTCTTCCAGTGCCCCACCTTGTTACAGTAAAAGCAAACAACTTTGCTCTTGGGGTCTTCAGCTTTTGGTGGAACCGGTGTTTTCTCACCTACTTTCTTCTTCTTGGAAGGGTTCCTCTTCCTTTTCTTAGGATTGGAACCTTCCTTAATTAGAAGAACAGAACTCTTCTTAGGGGGAAAATTCGATTCCGCGGTCTTCAACATGTTGTGGAGTTCAGGCAGGCTGACATCCAACTTATTCATGTGAAAGTTCACAATAAACTGCGAGAACGAACTCGGAAGCGATTGCAAGACCAAGTCCTGGCTCAGCTCCCCATCCATGGCAAAACCAAGTTGTCCAAGACATTCAATCAAATTGATCATCTTAAGTACATGGTCATTCACAGATGATCCCTCAGACATCCTACACCCGAACAGCTCCTTCGATATCTCATATCGAGCTGTCCTCCCCGCCATATCATACAACTCTTGTAGATGCATGAGGATAGTGTGAGCATCCATATGCTCATGTTGCTTCTGTAGCTCAATGTTCATGGAAGCTAGCATGATTTATTGAGCAACATTTGCATCATCTATCCACTTACGATACACAACATGTTCATCATTATGTGCATCACTAGCAGGTTCAGTAGGCTTAGGTGAGTCAATCACGTATTCTAGCTTCTCAATCCTGAGAACAATTCTCAAGTTTCGAAGCCAGTCAGCATAATTAGGACCAGTCAATTTGTGAGCATCTAGTATGCTCCTGAGTGATAGTGCAGAAGACATAATGTATATTGTAAATCTGTAAATGATAAACACATAACAACACTTAGCAAATATTCGATTTCATTTTAAAACACTATATGAATTGGGTCTTTATTCATAAGTGGCTCCCACTAGTTTTCCTAATTTATTCAACCCCCTACGTGAAAAATTAAGCATACATAATGCTAGTGGGAATAGGGATCCTACATTCCATTACACGACCCCGGCTGTAGCACGAACCGCCATGTAATGTTCAATAGGCAGACAACTCTTCAATTACATCTCATGTTATTCCCTAATCAAACTTTAGCCTCTTGAATAATTGAGTCTCGGCTGTAGCACGACAAACTCAATATTCTAAGTCAAGTCTAACCCAATATTCCGTACAGTTGAATCAGTCCCCAAAGGCCCACGGCTGTAGCACGTACCGACCTTTAGATTCTTATTCAATGTACACATCTCTATGTAATAGACAAGTATTTCTTATTTCGAAATAAAAGCCCTCGGCTGTAGCACGAACCGACAATAATTCAAAAATAAGAACTACTTTTCTATCATGTTGGAAGACTATGACCGACACAAGCCCGTTGTGTCATTGGCCAATTACTACTTGATATTATTTAATTTTATAGGGATTATATTACGTTACAATCATAATCATATTATAAAGAGATTCTTCCTTTTAAATTAAATATTTCAAATTAATAATCAATAATCAGATGATTCCCAGATCGGGTGGAGCATTGTCAAGAGGCGTCACTTAATAACCCTTTCTTACAGATAGAAATCTGTTGTTGACAGAATCATCCTTTCTCTCATATCGAAAATTCATATTCAATTACGTGTTTCACAAACACAAGAATCTCATGATTGTATTCATAATATTGTTATTAAGGTTATGAAACAATTTCACTATACTAGGTTGTCTAACAAACACCTTATGTTTATTTAAGTTCACCTAAATCTATCATCGTATGATAAACTAAGCATATATCACATATATCAAAATGAATAAACATCAAGGTAGGCATGTTACATCATCTAGCACATAGAACTAAGCATTATACATCTCTATGTATCACATGAAGCATTTAAAAGCAATTAAAACAGTCAAAAATAACTTTAAAACACTTCATGGAAATATAAACAGTTCAAAACTTTTATATAAACTAAAATTGATCACTCCATTAGATCCGTCTCGGAAAAACGAATCCAACGGTATATTGCACGCCTAAAACGGAGTTACGAAACTCCCAGAAAATCAATTTTAAAATCAATAGAAGGGCTGTAACGCATTACAGGAACGCGTTACATGACCTGTAACGCATTACAGGAACGCGTTACATGACCTGTAACGCATTCCGGTGATGCGTTACACCCCTTTTCAGCCATTAAAGGGTGTAACGCATTCCGTGTATGCGCCACATGTGTGTAACGCATTCCCGGAATGCGTTACACCCCTATTTTTTTTTTGTTCAGCAGCCGCCTGTTTCCTCGGTTTGCGCGCCTGACACCTCTATACCGTGTCTGTCTTTCTCCGTGCAACTCACAGCAGCATTACAACAAGTAGATGACAGATATATACATACATACAATTCATATATATATATATACATATAATTATTTATATATCTTTATTTAATTAAGAATTTAATTGAAACAACTTCAAAAATTCATAATAAAAAATCTATACATCATAAAATTATGAAAAAAATACCCAGACGATCTACAACACTTGTAGAACCCAGATCAACATTCAAAATTATTCTGAGAAACGATTTCTCATCAGACAAAATTAATCCATGATATAACTTGTAAAAATCATAATTAATACGTACAAGCACATAAAATTCTGAAATTTTTACCACAGATCTATATGCATACAACCTATGCTCTGATACCATTGTTGGATTTTTAACGCAGCGGGGCATGGCAAAACACTTTTACACATACAAAATCCAAATAAAAGCATATAAAGCGTGAATAAAAATTCGAGGGATCGAATCTAACCTTTTAAAATAATTCGGAGACAACGATCAGAGATCCTTAACAGTTGCTCCTCAAGTGTGAAGCACTCCACCGGTATCCACCAAGAAAACGATGTTAAGGAGGAGGAAGGAGGTGGAGAGAATTGGGTTTTCCAAACTTTTTGGGTTTTCGGGTTCCGATGGGGTTAGAATAAAATTAGGGTCTATAATAGTGTATTTATAGGAAAAATTTTCAGCTGAAATTTTCCCATAAATATTATTATTATTATCCCATTTATTATTCTCATTAATAATTAAAACACCTTTTAATCATTAATCCTTTTTCTAAACACTTTAGAAATAATCCTCTCTCTTGATTTAATTTCCAAAAATTAAATCCTTTAATTAATAATATTAAGAACTTTTCTTAATTAATTTATAATCAATTAAATCTCATTTAATCAATTATTAAATTTGCCAATTAATTATTTATTTCATAAATAAATAATTATTAGCCATTATTAATTAATTCCTCCACCATTAAATCATTTTCCTTTTATGGTGTGACCCTGTAGGTTCAATATTAAGCCGGTAGTAGAAATAAATAATAATAAAACTATTTTATAATTATTTATATAAATTCTCTAATTTATTAAATATGATTAATTAATTAATCACATTTATTCTACATCGTGAGTGATGCTTCTCAACATATCGCGACTATCCGGATAATATGAATTCACTGCTTAGAATACCAAGAACCTGTCAGTGAATAGTTACCGTACAATAAACTCCTTCTACCCTACAATGTCCCGATTAATACAAGGCATGGATCTCGTGTCAAGCCTATCTAATTCAATCACTTGCTTACCATTTGCTATGCGTAGTTATATGCAAATTAGAAACTCCTTTCTAATTTCATTCACTCTGGCTAGAGATTCCTGAACTAGCATAAGTGGATCAGCCTTGAACATTCGCTTCCTTCACTGGAAGGGGTAGATCCTTTATTGATCATACACTATCTTCGTGTACAAATTCCTATACCCAGAAGAGCCCTAATAATTGTCCATGGAGACTAAGAACTAAACCAAAGCATAGTTCAGTGTACACAAGATGACTATGATGACCTCAAGTCTAAGGATACTTGTACAACTATCACTATGTGAACAACTGCTGACACGTGAGTGAACTCCATCAGTTGTTCAGCTGTGCGAGTCATGTTCAGTGAACTTATTCTATAATAAGCACCTACATACTAGCTATAGTGTCACCACACAAATGTCTATGAGAACAGACATCCTTCATAATGAAGCAAGCATAGTATGTACCGATCTCTGCGGATTATTAATTACCAGTTATTAATCCTATGACCAGGAACTATTTAAGTTTAGAGTTATCATCTTTTTAGGTCTCACTATTATGATCTCATCATAATCCATAAAAAGCTTTACTCTAAACTATGGTATATCTTATTTAAACACTTAAATAGATAAAACCCGTAATAAAAACAAAACAAGTCTTTATTAATATCAATGAAATCAAAACAGATTACATAAAAGTTTTTTCCTAAATCCTTATACATGATTGGACTTAGGATATATTCCTTTCAAAAAGTTATCTCTTACCATATTTGATTTCCTTTCAAACTAAATTTTTTAGTTATTAGCATTTTAGTGCATTTGTTCATTATTAAGAGTTGTTGTTTAATATGCTTTAGATATAAACTAAAATATCAATGATCAATGATATAATATTTTTGAATATTTCATGTCCAGCAAAGCAGCAAAACAGGAGCAGCACACTCAGTCAGATCAATGATCCCCGTGCATCCCATTGTCCATCCTTGACCTCCAGCTCTGATCTTATGTCAGCAAGTCACAAAAAGTTTCTTATACCAGCAATGCGAGCGAATTTTTTTTAATTGAGCTGGTACAGAATGACATGATCCAGGTTGCAAACGGGAGTCAAATGAAAAAGTTAAAACATCTAACTCCATTAAGGTGAATATTTAGCAATATGAGGTGAATATTCATATAACATCATAAATAGATAATTAAACCTCTTCTAGAAAAAATTTCAAAAATAATTGTACACAACAACATGCTTATTATTTAAATTACATATGTTTAAACTAAAAATGTTATATAATGATGTCATTTAATATAATAATTTCTAAATGTTAATTTTGTATTACAAGAATTTAATTATTTTTTCAATTAATATATAAGATAAATAAAATTTTTGTGACGCTAAACTGGATTAAATACAGGTAATAATACTTTTTATCACAATTTATAATTTAGAGTAAAATTTTCGATGGATATAATGACTCATGGGAGTAAACTAAAACTATAATTAATAGTTATTAACTCAAAATTTTAAAATAATCAATAATTTCTAAAATTTTTAAAGAAATTAATCAATGAACTATTACTAATTTATATAGTGAATTTCACAATTTTTAAAAAAATATTATTTCAGTTATTTTTTAACCGTCATGTTATTCTAATTAATATAACATATCAATATAAATATATTCTTAAATATATAAATATATTCAAGTATCTGTTGCACTGTTGAATTGTATTAATCTATTTTTCAGTTTATTAAAAAAAATCACGTTGGTAAAGTTAAACAAAATAAAAATCTATCTTGAACAAAAAATAAGGATGTCATACCCAAAAAAGATATAAATAAATCATATCTTGAAGAGGAGCACTTTTTGGGTAAATAAATTTACTATGTCATGTAAATAAAATTACTAATAATATTGGATTTATTGGAATTACGTGAATTATACCAAATGTGATCAAAATAATAAAGTTAAATTATACCAAATTTCAAATTTTTAAAAAGACCAATAAAATTAAATTTTAATATTTTTTGGAGAAAATATTGATTTTACTTAAAAGTTACATAATAATTACATATTTTTTAAAAGAAAAATAAATAATATGCATATGCTAATTTCTTTTATTCCACCACTTTAAAAAAATATAGTGTACATAGAATTATAAGTAAAATCAGTGTTGGTTATTTAAGTATATGTTGCACTGTTGAATTGTTATTAATCTATTTTTCAGTTTATTAAAAAAAATCACTTTGTTAAAGTTAAAGAAAATAAAAATCTATTTAGAACAAAAAATAAGGATGCCAAAGATAAAAATAAATCATATCTTGAAGAGGAGCATTTTTTGGGGTAAACAAAATTTACTTTATATATATCCATCATTAATGACTTTTTTATATAATTACTTTCTTTTATCTTTAGTTTATTTTCTTATAGGATTTACATGATCTTTTTAAGTAAAATATGGTTTTGGGAATAAGTACATACAAATTATTATATTTATAGTTTTTTTCTCCGGACAAAAAAACTATATTACACACGAAAGAAAGATGAAACGTTCATAACCTTTTATCCAAAACAACTGCACGTGTTCATTAAGTCTTTATGTATTCCTTTTCTTTAAATCGCAAAAGAGTAACAAGTTAACTACATCTTTCACCAAAGGTTTCTCAAATGGCTGATCAAACTATTTTCACTGTTTCACTAGAGTTGATCACTCTTCTTTTTTCTCACCTTATTTTCCAGACAGAAAACTTCAGTTTGTTTGTGAAGCTTTTGTTAGTATGGGAGCGTGAACAATCAAAGAAATATCTCAAGTATGTCCTTGAAGCTCTTGACTGGGATAAGCTATATGACTTTCATCAACATCAAATGGAAGTTACACGTGACCAGTTCTATGGCTTCGTTTCTTATTGTGTTAGACACAATATTCATCTGGAAAGCTTTTTTAACTCATCTCTCAGACTGTTGCAGAGGCATAATGTTCAAATGCATATTGAGGTTTTATCAAATCTATCTTCTACATATTTCCCATCCAGATTTGCTTACATTTTCTTTAAGGCATTATATAGAACAACTGAATTAGATAGTGAATTGTTTATTGATTTGCAACCTTGGATATTGAACTGTTCTGCACTTCTGTACTTAGAGAAATTTCTTTAATTCGAGATCTCCAATTAAGCTGTAGAGAACTCGACATTTCGATAGACATGTTGACTTGTCGATATCTCTGAAACTTCATTGTTGACTTGACTTATCGACAACTCTGAGTTCTCTGGTGAATTTTGGTTTATCGATAACTCAGAGTTCTCTAATGGACTTTGGCTTATCGATAACTCAGAGTTCTCTAATATATGTATACTTGTCGATATCTCTGAGTTCTCGAATGGGTATCTGACTTATCGATATCTCCAATAGCATTTCCTGAGGTCTCGATAGGCAATTCCTGAGTTCTCGATAGGTCTTTCTGAGTTCTCGAATGACTTCTCTATAACACTAATTCTGTGACTTGTAGAGATCTTGACTTAGAATGTTTTTCACCAAATAACATTATTCAACTCCAAGTTTCTTCATAATTATTCTGAGGCATGACCTTCTTGATCTTCTTCCAGATAGAATTTTTAGGCTTGACACTGTTTAGGGAAAAATGCTCCAGTCTGCTCCATTTACATTTTACAGACATTAAGTGTTACAAGTATAAATTACAGATTAAGGTTACTGTACAACTAATCTTATGGTTGTCAGAATGACTTAGTCTTGTTATGATACATGCATGTCTTGCACAATAATCTCCCCCAATTTGTGAGAAGATTGCTTATCACAAATTCATGCCTATTAACAAGACTAACCCCAAGTTAAAGAATGAAAATAAAACAATACAAAAGTTGATACAACACTTGTACATTGAACATTTGACAGTTTACAATGATTAAGTAAAGACTGAGCTTTCTGATCCTTTCTCAATTATGTTCTTAATCTGTACAAGTATTTCCAATTCTTCTAGGATGGGGGTGTCAGTTAGAGCCTCTATTAGTTTCAGCAAATCTGGCTTACGATAACTAGCTAACATCCCTATCCTGTATCTTGACAAAGAGCCAGCTTTTACATTCAGAAATTTCCCATCCTTTGATATTCTGCTCTTGCCTGCTGCTTTCAACTCTTCTGATCTTCTGATATACTCATCAATGTCATGCTCATACTTTCTCCTCTTTTCAGCTAGCAAATCTCTATGCTTATCTCTCATCTCCTCTCTGTTAACCACAAACACTGCCAATACTGTTCAACATGCCTTAGTGGCTGAATCTTTACCATTCATCAAGCTTATCACCCTTTTCAGTTCAACAATTGAGAGAGAATCCATTAGTCTATTTCCAAGCTTTTCAAAGGACCCATCACTATAGTAGATTCTAACTTCTTTGATGTTAACAACCCAAACTCTGACAATTCTTTCAGCTAACTGTTGGAAGTAATCTTCATCTGAATCTACAATATTTAGAGGTTGGAAATCATTTTGATCATATATGTTCCAGATGGTCTTTTCACCAAATCCATGATCATTGAGAAATTCAACTGTCAGTTGTCTTCTTTATTTTCTGAATCTTCTCTTGACCTTGGCTTCTTTTGGACCTATTCCAACTGTTTTGAAGTGTGTTTTATGGGGTGGCTTGAATGAAGGTACAATTTTGAGTCTTTTCAGAGAAGTATGGCTGTGAGGGATTTGAGTTTTGAGGAGAGAGTTTATAGTGAGCTTGTAGAAATATTTAGGCTTAGAGGTTTGAGGTTGAGCAGTTTTTGATGAGGTTGAATGTGAAGGTTTAGCAATTGGTATTTGGATATTTAGGGTTTGGAGGGGTTGTGAGGTATCATTCTTTTGTCTTTGTCTCCTTCCACCCCTCCTTTGAGTCTCGGATCCACTTTTCTTCTCCTTCTCTTTCTTAATATTACCTTTTCCACCAATTGCCTTGCTAGATTGACTTGAGTTTGAGCCAGAAGGGTTTTGACCATCTTTCTTCTGCTCATCATCACCCAAGTCATCTATGTTGATTTGAGTTTTAGGCAAATTGGCTTCAGGGTTATCAATGTATCTCCTCAGAATCTTGATCATAACTTTATCTTCACTAGTCTTCAATTTCTTACTTTTCAGCTCAGACTCAATCACCATTATCAGTCTTCTGTTGGCCATGACACAGTTTTTGGGTACTTGGAAATGTTTCAGTTGCTTGGTTGTAGAGCAGATATAGTGCACCCCTTTGCTTGGATGTAGATAAGCTTCTGGGAATGCAGCTTCTTGAGCCTTCTTCAACTCTGCTAGTAGCATTTTCTCTTCATTGTTGATTATCCTGACCTTGTTAATCAAAATATCTACCTCATATGCTCTTCTGGAAATTAGATAATTGAAGTTGACTTGCATACATCTGTCTACACCAGAATCATTTAGATTGATCACTATCCTTTTCTCCAAAAACTGGTCCTTGACTGGGATCTGCAGTACCCTGATGAAATTGATAGTCTTTTCCAAGGTCTTTCTGTAAGTGAAGAAGTTGTTGTTGAGAGAGTTCCTTAGTCCAGTGAGCAAATTGTCAAACTCTTGTGTCATTCCTGGACCTTGGGCAGCCATAAGGAGCCTCTCTTGTTCTAGACCTTGTACTTGACTTTTGAGTTTTGATTGTGCGAGCCTTGCATCTATCTCCCCCTTAGTCTTGGTGACATGCATGAGTAGGGGAGTAGGAATCTCAGGTCTAATAGCTTCAGGCAATGCTGGCAGTGGGATGTTGAGTTTTCCCATAATGGCTCCCAAAGCAACTGTATTATGCATTTGTAAATGCTTATGGGACTCCACTAGGGCCTGAATATCATGTTGTTGACTCTCAACCAATGTGGTTAGAGCTCTGACTTGTGAAGATAAATCTGAGTTGGAAGCTTGAAGTGAAGAAATTTGATCTTGAAGTTCTTGTATTTGAGGAGTAGAGGTTTTGGCTGAGAAGGACCCAAAGTGTTCATCAACAGCTTTTCTGACACCCTCCATGTTGTGAATATATTGTGCACTTGATGAGTACCTAAACAAAACATCTAAGTAGATTTTACTTAGTGAAATAATGTAGCACTCGACGGATAAGAATTATAGTCCCGACGGATAACTCATTTTAGTCCCGACGGATGAGTAACTTATTATCCATCGAGTGAGTAGCTTATGTAATAATGAGTTTGTAGCACAGTGCTGTATACACCTTTGTATAGAATCTGTAGTAGTATATAAGTCATGTTGACATTAACTAGATATGCAGAATAGGTTGATTAACTGTACATAAGCAATGTCTTGTAATTCTGTATAAGTGAAATGAAGTCAAGTGCCAGAATAGCTATCAACGGATGCTTAACAAAGCTTCGACGGATGATCAAATGACTTTCAACGGATGTTTAAAATAGCAGTCGACGGATGATCAAGTAAGTCATCGACGGATGATCTGAAAGTCGACGGATGATAATATCAAGATTCAAACATCAGTTGAACAGTGAAAGCTGACACACAGCCGTCGAGATGGATACAAACACACTGTGGAAGCCCATTAACTGGGTAATGAGGACGAAAAGCAGCAAATATCAAGACTGTTAGATTTTATATTTATTCAGTTCTTTTGACTTTGTAATATTGGTAATATATAAACCAAGAGAGTAGCAAATAGAAATACGACTAAGAGAGCTAAGAAACAAAAAAACAGAGAAATCTTTGTAAGCACTATCTTTAGCATTTCCTGTATTCTTAGTAGTTCTATTTTGTATAAGCAGTTGTGAGCATTTCTGCACACAGAGTTCTCTCGATATATTTTATATATCTCTGGTGGAATTGTTTAAATCCACCAGAAAGTTTTAAAGACTCTTGTTTTTAATTACTCTTATTTTGATTCATTAAAGTTTATATTCCGCATTGTGCTAATCAAAACAAATATATCTATAATCGAGTTGAACATTTTTATCTTAAAAGAAAAAGTTCAAGAATTCCATTCAACCCCCCCTTCTGTAATTCTTGCTATATTGTTAAGGGACTAACAATTGGTATCAGAGCAAGCTCTTAATCTACAAAGAGTTTAAAGATCAAAACATTTCAGCAAGATGAACAAGAAAGATGTTGGAGTCAAGATTCCTTTTCTTGATAAAGATAATTACCATCATTGGAAGGTAAAGATGCATCTTCATATGCTTTCTCAAGATGAGGCCTATGTGGACTGCATAGAAAGAGGCCCTCATGTTCCAATGAGAGCTGCAACAGGAAATGAACCATCAGTTCCAAAGCCAAGGCATGAATGGTCTGATCCTGATCTTGAACAAGTCAGGAAAGATAAAAAGACCATGAACATTCTGTTCAATGGTGTTGATGCAGATATGTTTGATAACATCATCAACTGCAAGACTGCCAAGGAAGTTTGGGACACAATACAGATAATCTGTGATGGTACTGAGCAAGTAAGAGAAAATAAAATGCAGCTCCTGATTCAGCAATATGAGCATTTTCACAATGAAGAAAGTGAGTCACTCACTGACATTTTTAGTAGATTCCAAAAGCTACTAAATGCTCTTAAATTGCATGGAAGAGTCCATCAGACTAAAGACTCCAATCTGAAATTTCTCAGATCTCTTCCAAAGGAATGGAAACCAATGACAGTCTTATTGAGAAACTCACAAGATTATAAGGAGTTTACTTTGGAGAGACTGTATGGCATTCTGAAGACCTATGAGCTTGAAATAGAGCAGGATGAAAGAATGGAGAGAGGAAAGAAGAAAGGAGGATCCATTGCACTAGTGGCTGAACTGGAAAAGGAGAAGGAAGTGAAGATGGAAGCTGTGGAATCAACTTCAAAGGCCTGTGAAAGAAAGGGTAAAGGGCTAGCTGCAGAAAGTGAAGATTCTTTGAGTCAAGATGACATGGAGGACATTGATGAGCACCTAGCATTCCTTTAAAGAAGATTTGCCAAGCTCAAGTTCAAGAAGAACTTTGGAGCTGCCAAGCCAAATAGAAACATGGTGGATAAATCAAAATTCAAGTGTTTCAAATGTGGCTTGGCAGGGCATTTTGCAAATGAGTGTAGAAAGTCAGATTCCAGTAAGAAAAGATTTGAGTCTGTGGATTATAAGCAAAAATATTTTGATTTACTCAAACAGAAGGAAAGGGCTTTTATTACACAAGAGAATGACTGGGCAGCTGATGGTTTGGATGAAGATGAGGATGTCAGCTATGTCAATCTAGCCTTTATGGCCAAGTCGGATGAAACAGAGACAAGTTCCTCAAGCAATCAGGTAATTACTACAAACCTTGCACATTTATCTAAAGCTGAGTGTAATGATGCAATAAATGACATGTCTACAGAATTGTATCATTTGCGTGTTATACTTAAGTCCCTCACTAAAGAAAATGCTAAAATCAAAGAAAACAACTTGTTTTTGAGTGAGAGGAATAATGTGCTTGAGTCTCAGTTTGTTGAGTTTGAGAAACTAAAAATTGAGTGTAGAATTGCTAAGGAGGAATTAACTGAGTCCTTGAAAAAGGAAGAAATTTTAAAGAAGCAGCTCGATCGTGAACAGGAGCTGATTAAAGCATGGAAAACATCCAGAGATGTTCATGCTCAAATCACCAAGGTTCAAGGAATTGAGTCCTTTTGTGATGAAGCATGGAAAAAGAATAAGGAGAAACTAGAACCTATTTTGGTAGATGGATTGCTGACAGATGTAGACTCGACGGATGATGAGGACTATCCGTCGGATAACAAAATGTGTTATCCGTCGAATGATAAAAATCCTCATCCGTCGGCTGTGAGCAAACCCATTAGCAAAGCCAAATTAACCAAGCTAAATGAAAAGTATGGGTCTGTTTCCAAGAACTTTGTTTCAGGGGAGTCAAGTCAAGCCAAGAAAGGGAAAAAGGCTAATGTTGGTCACATGACTGTCAAACAGTTGAGTGACAGACTTGAGAAGATAGAGGTAAAAACAGAGACTAAAAGGAAAAACAATAGGAATGGTAAAGTAGGGATTAACAAACATAATAACTACACACCTGACAAATATGCTCCTAGAAAAATCTGTGTCAAATGTGGTAGTGTAAATCATTTGTCTGTTAATTGCAAATCTGCCATGCCTACTCCCATGTCCGTTCAACCTCAATTCTCTAACATGAATGCCATGTCTCCTATGCCTGTTAATGTTATGCCTACACAGAACATGAATGCACAGTTTGCTAATATGCCATTTGTACCTAATCCATATTATGCTGCATACAATATGCCTCAAATGCCATTTAGCATGCCTTACTGGAATAACATGTTTGCACCAAACATGCCATTTCCTGTTAGCCATAACATGCATAATAATTCTGTTGCATCTAGTGGTTTCAAAGGCCCAACCCAAATGACTGAGGAAGAATCTGAAATTCCTAAGTCAAATGAGTTAAGACCTAAGAAACAGAAGAAGAAAGCTAACAAGGCAGGACCCAAGGAAACTTGTGTACCAAAATTAACTTGATTTGATTTTGATGTGTGCAGGGAAACAGAAGGAATCTTTGGTACTTGGATAGTGGTTGTTCAAGACACATGACTGGTGATTCTACCCTGCTCACAGAGTTTGAAGAGAGAGCTGACCCAAGTATCACTTTTGGAGATGACAGCAAAGGTTATACTGTGGGATATGGCTTGATTTCAAAGGACAATGTCATCATTGAAGAAGTTGCCTTAGTGGATGGTCTCAAACACAATCTGTTGAGTATCAGCCAGCTTTGTGATAAAGGCGACTCAGTAACCTTCAACAAAGAAACCTGTGTTGTGATTAATAATCAAAACAACAAAGTGGTTCTCATTGGTGTGAGAAGAGGAAATGTGTATCTAGCTGACTTCAACTCAACTAAAGCAGAATCTGTAACTTGTCTTCTCAGTAAAGCAAGTCAAGATGAAAGTTGGCTATGGCACAAGAAGCTATCCCATTTGACCTTCAAGACCATGAATGAGCTGGTAAAGAAAGAGCTGGTTAGAGGCATTCCTCTGGTGGAGTTTACAAAGGATGGACTGTGTGATGCCTGCCAAAAAGGGAAGCACATTAAAGCATCATTCAAGAAGAAACTTGATTCAGCAATTGAAGAACCTCTGCAACTGCTTCACATGGATTTGTTTGGACCAGTCAATGTATTGTCAATCTCAAAGAAAAGATTTTGCCTAGTAATTGTAGATGATTTCTCAAAGTTTTCTTGGACCTATTTCCTAAAGTCCAAAGATAAAGCTAGTGAAATCATCATCAATCACATAAGGCAAGTTAACAATCATCCTGATTTCAAAGTTAGAAGAATCAGGAGTGACAATGGAACTGAGTTCAAGAACTATGTCATGAGAGCATTCTGTGAGGAAAATGGGATCCTGCATGACTTTCAGCAGCAAGGACTCCACAATAGAATGGAGTAGTGGAAAGAAAGAATAGATCTCTTATTGAAGCTGCAAGGACAATGCTTGAAGAATCAAAATTACCAACATATTTCTGGGCTGAAGCTGTCAATACTGCATGCTACACTCAGAACATCTCTCTGATTAATCAAGCAAAATGCAAGACACCTTATCAATTGTTGAAGAACAAGAAGCCAACTCTGAACTTTCTTCATGTCTTTGGCTGTAAATGCTATATTCTGAGAAATCAAACTGATCAAAATGGGAAGTTTGATGCTAAAGCAGATGAAGGAATTTTTGTTGGATATGCTGTTGGTAAAGCATATAGAGTCTACAATCTAAGAACCAATATTGTTGTTGAATCTATACATGTTGTGTTTGATGATAAAAAGATTGAAGGACTAAAAGATGGAGATTACCATGAGAGCCTCAAATTCGACAATGTTGAGATGGTCAGTGATGAAAGTGATGATAAGAGTGATCAAGAAACAGTGTCTAAGGATAATGCAGACAAATTTACTATAAATGAAGCACAAAACTCAACATCTGTCGAGTTACATAATGCTTCATCCGTCGGAAGGCAATCTGTATTATCCGTCGGAAGACAACCTGCCTCATCCGTCGGTGCTCAAAATTCACCATCCGTCGGGTTATCAAAAGGAGCAGGAAGTCAAGGCAGATCACCCATAGAAAGCACCCCAATCTCAAATCAAAGATCCACAAACTCAGGGGGAGTTTCTAGCAATCAAAACTCAATCACACATCAAGATAACATTGAGGTCTCTTCATCTAGGGCTAATCTACCTCAACCAAGAAAATGGACAAAAGATCACCCCTTTGAACTGATTATTGGTAATGTTTCTTCCAGAGTTCAAACCAGGAGAGCAACTCGAGAAGAATGTCTATACAGCAGCTTCCTGTCTAAGGAAGAACCAAAGAAGGTAGAAGAAGCCTTATCAGACCCTGATTGGATTTTAGCTATGCAAGAGGAGCTAAACCAATTTGAAAGGAATAAAGTATGGAAGCTGGTACCCAAGCCTAAAGGAAAGAATCTAATAGACACCAAATGGGTATTCAGAAACAAGATGGATGAAAATGGCATAGTAGTAAGGAACAAAGCAAGATTGGTTGCTAAAGGCTATTGTCAGCAAGAAGGGATAGATTTTGATGAAATATTTGCTCCTGTTGTAAGACTTGAAGCCATCAGAATCTTCTTAGCCTATGCAGCCCATGCCAATTTCAAGGTCTATCAAATGGATGTCAAAAGTGCCTTTCTGAATGGAGATTTGGAGGAAGAGGTGTATGTAAGTCAACCTCCTGGCTTTGAAGATCCAAATTTCCCAGAGTATGTCTATTATCTACTAAAAGCACTTTATGGACTGAAGCAAGCACCTAGAGCCTGGTATGACACTTTATCAAAGTTCCTTTTGGAAAATCACTTCACAAGAGGTACTGTAGATAAAACTTTATTTTTCAGAAATGTGAATGGCTCTAGCATACTTGTTCAAATTTATGTAGATGATATTATTTTTGGCTCTACAGATGAGAAACTTTGTAAAAAGTTTGTCAAACTGATGCAAAGCAAGTATGAAATGAGTATGATGGGAGAACTAACTTACTTTCTTGGTTTACAAGTTAAGCAAGTTAGTGATGGAATATTCATTAGTCAAACTAAATATATTTTTGATCTTTTAAAGAAGTTTGATCTAATGGATTGCACATCTGCAAAAACTCCCATGGCCACTGCAACTAATCTTGAACTAAACACTACTGAAAAGACTGTGGATATTTCAAGTTATAGAGGCATGGTTGGCTCACTTCTGTACTTAACAGCCAGTAGGCCAGATATAATATTTGCTACATGTTTGTGTGCTAGATTTCAGGCTGATCCTAGAGAGTCTCATTTGATAGCTATTAAAAGAATTTTCAGATATCTCAAAGGAACACCAAACCTTGGCATTTGGTATCCTAGAGATTCTGGTTTTGATCTAACTGGTTATTCAGATGCAGATTATGCAGGTTGCAGAATTGATAGAAAAAGCACAACATGAACCTGTCAATTTTTAGGAGATAAGCTTGTGTCCTGGTTTAGTAAAAAGCAAAATTCAGTTTCTACTTCTACAGCTGAAGCTGAATATATTGCTGCTGGCAGTTGCTGTGCACAGATTTTATGGATGAAAAATCAATTGCTAGACTATGGTTTGCAAGTTGAAAGGATTCCTATTTTCTGTGACAACACAAGTGCAATTGCCATCACTGAAAATCCAGTGCAACATTCAAGGACAAAGCATATAGACATCAAGTACCATTTCATAAGGGAACATGTAATGAATGGTATTGTAGAGTTACATTTTGTTCCAAGTGAGAAGCAACTTGCAGATATTTTTACCAGGCCACTGGATGAATCCACCTTTTCTAGGTTGGTAAGTGAGTTAGGTATGCTTAATTACTCTTGAATTTATCTGAATTATTCTTGCAAGTTGAAAAGAATCCAGAAATTTAGTTGATTTTTGGTCTTGGATGAAATTTTGGCTAAATCAAAATTTGTATCTCGACGGATGACCATTATCCATCGGGTTGAGTCATCCGTCGATATACAAATTATAAATAAAAATCAATTACTTTTCTGGAATATTTTAAAGCTCGACGGATAACATCTTATCCTCATCCGTCGAAGTGTCTAAATCTTAACCGTTAATTCCCTGAACATTATCCATCGAGTATACTTACAGTTTGTAAGCATTACACGACGGATAATGGGTGGAATTTTTAAAGTTTATTTTAAAAACGGTTATTTTAGGCAATTTCTATTGGGTAATTTACTTCTCTTTATTATTTTTATCCGTTGATTTTAAGTAGAGTATAAAAGCTTATTTCATTCTAATCATTTTCTTTTATCATTCTCAAATTCAACTGTGTTATTTCATTCCCTCTCAAGCAAAAATCCTCTTTCTCTTCAAGCATCTCTTCTCTAACAATGGCACCCGTAGTAAAGATCATGTCACAGACTGGGTTCATCTA
This sequence comes from Apium graveolens, assembly GCF_009905375.1. Classification (NCBI taxonomy): domain Eukaryota; kingdom Viridiplantae; phylum Streptophyta; class Magnoliopsida; order Apiales; family Apiaceae; genus Apium; species Apium graveolens. Next base: position 82,430,510 of record NC_133655.1, read on the forward strand.
TGAGAAGAACAACTTCACTGCCTTGGTCAATAAGGGGATTCAGCAATCTGAAGACTATCATAAGATAATGGACTTCGTGAAGAACTGCAAGTTAAGTTTTGCTATGCTGGAATCACCCACAATCTATTGTGAAGTTGTTGAGGAGATGTGGACAACAGCAATCTACAACTCTACTGACAAAACCATCACTCTGACCATCAAAGGTAATGTTTTCTGTATCAATAGTGATGTAATAAAAGCATGTTTCAAGATTCCTAATGATAATGTTACTGCACCACACACTGACACTGATATTGTCAATATGCTAAATTCCATTCATTATGCACTTCCTACTGCAAAACTAAGTGAAATTAGAAGACTAGGTCTTAGGAAGGAATGGAGTTACTTGTGTGATGTAGTAACTATGGTCTTTTCTGGAAAAATCAGTAATTTTGATTCTGTGAACATTTCCATGCTTAACATGCTATACATGCTAGTTACAGACAAATATTACAATTTTAGTGACCTGGTTGTGTATGAGTTAGGTTTTAAACTAGGTGACTTAGCCAAAAGAGGAAAGAATATTTACTATGCTAGATTTTTTATGCTTTTGGCTAACCATCTTTGTGAAGAGATTGTACTTGAGAACCCAACCAACAAATTAGCTTGTTGGGTTCAAGAGAGAAGAATCATTGCAGATTTGAACAGAGCCAACCATCACAGGGATGTGCCAATGTTCTATTTTCCTGTAATGCTGACACCTCAGGTAAGTGAGGTAAGTTCATCTACACCCTCCACTATTCCAATCCCTTCTATTTCTTTGACATCAGGCATAACTATGGCAACTGTGACAATGACCAAACAGTTGCCTACCAAAGCTGCCAAAACAACTGCAATTCTTAAATCCAAATCAAAGAAAACCCCCTCTGGTATCTCTCAAAAGGTACCAGTTGAAAAATCTACCAAAGCCAAAGAGGGGAGTGTGAAGGAGGGTAAGATAGGTGAGGAAAGGGGTGAACATCAAAGAAACCCCAAGGATAAGGTTGGAGAGATGAGTGAATCCCAGCCTAGCCACACTGCAGTTTCCCAACAAACTGCAGTGCTTAAAAAGGACAGAAGCTCACTTCTAGCTGCATCCTCCCAAAAGGATGTGGCTATTGAACAAAGCTCTCATCCAAGAGCACATACCAATAGGGTTAGGGACACAAGCTCACACCAAACTTACACTAGAAAGAAGAAATCCAAAACTACTGGGGATGCACAGGGCACACACTTAGTGCAAACTGGTGCTAAAGACACAGTCCCTGCACCTTCTCAAATTCAGATTGATGTGGCTCCAATAAATGTGGAGTCACAGCCAAAATCTCTCATTATAGAAGCCACTGAAACACAATACTCACCAACCAACTCACTGGAAGTGGACATGATAAACACTTCAATTCCTGATTCTCCTTCTTTAACTCTGTTGGGGAAGCCAAAATCCAGTGCAAGTGAGCATCATCTTTTAGATGATTTGTTGGCTCACTTGCCAATTCTTTCTGATTCTATTGTGACATCTGTGCCTCAAATAACTTCAATCAACACAGAGTCAACAATAGTTTCTCTTCCCACCTCATTTATTTCTACTCTCTCGATGGATATTGCTCATCCATCGAGTAGTGATTGTGTCCCGACGGATAAGCTTAACAGCAGTTATCCGTCGGATAGCTTTACCACTCACCCGACGGATATCACTTATCCGTCGAGTGTCTCTGCACAACTTCAAACTTCAATAATTTCAAGTGCAGAAGATTTGGTGGTAATAGAATCACTCTTAGGACTGAGAGAGGAGAGTGTATTGAGTGAGAGGCTGGGTTGCTCCCAGGCAAAAGGAGAGAAAAAGAGTGAATCTCAGCAATCCATTCATTCAGGATTGGCAAAAGTGAGTGAGAGGAGTCCCACCTTAGTAGGTGAAGGTGAGGGTGTGAGGGTGGGGAGCCAGGGTGAGACCCTGATGTAACAAAAGAGAGAACATGAGAGAAAAGCAGGTACTGGAGAAATAAGGATGGAACCAGCCATTGCTAGTGAGTCAATGATTGTGGATGATGCTGAAAAGGAAAGATAATTTCAGCAACATTACAAAGCTGTAATTGATAACATTTCCTTGGATGCTGACACTTTTACTCACCCTGTTTCAGCCTATCAACTGTTGGCTGCTCAGGGCAATGTGGAGGCAGAGCAGACTTTGCACTTAGTGCACACTACAGAATCTCTTCAAAGAGATAAAGCTGCTGTAAACAGGATGCCTCCTCAAGCTGGAGAGCCATCTGAAGAATTTGGAGTAAATTCTGATGATGACGACTCTAGTTCTTTGCATGGAAGCATGAACTTAGGGGGAGCTGAAGGCCCAAGTTCTGCTTTAAGTTTACCTGAATGGGCATGGGCAAAGGACTTTACTCCAGGACAATTTGAGGTGTCTTTGGTAAAACAAGTAACAGCTATTCAGCAAGCCCTTCAGGAAGCTTCAGATGCTGGTACCAAGGCTGTTCTTAAAGCTCATCTAGACTCTTTGCACTTAATGAAGATCCAACACTCCAGACAGAATATCAGTGTGGATGAATTGAAAAAGGAGATAGCTGACTTAAAGACATACAACTCTGAGAAGCTGGATTCAATAATGCCATATGGTACCATGCATGATCTTTTACTAAGGTTGAGAAGAGAATCAGATTCTGACAAGAAGATAGCCAAGCTGGAGACCCGAGTCCAGGTTATTGAGAATTCAGTGGCTCTACTTCTTTAAAATCAACAGACTCAGACAAATCTTCTCATGCAACTGGCTAAAGCACAAGGCCTAACTCCTCCACTTGATGATAACAAAAAGGGGGAGAGAGAATCAAGTAAGGGGGAGAAAGGACCAAGTGAGGGGGAGAACATTGTAGTTCAAATCAGCAAAGTAATTGTACCTTCAATTACTATCTCCAAGCCACCAGTTGCAGATGGTATAGATCTTATAAATGCAGCAGCAGCAAATTTGAAAGATGCTGATAAAGAAGAGTTGACTCTGATCAACTGGAAAAAGATTGATGAGGAAATACAGAAAAAGTTTCAATTAGTCAAGGAACCAGATCAGTCAGCCATCCATCACTCTCATGTCAAGCCAATCAATGTGAATGAGATGAGCATGAACTACCTGGAGAAAGGACAGTCTTCCTGCATCAAGACTACAAAGGCTGAGATAATTCTTAAACCAAGGGCAAACTATCCAAAGTCATCTTTGAAGAACCCTATGGATACTGTGTATGAGACACCCAAGCCTGATGAAAAGAAGCTTCTGTCAAGATCTATTCTCCTCTATAAAGATCCAGATGATTCAGCCTCAAGAAAGAGAATTGCAAAAATATTCAGAAATGGGAAGGAAATTTGTGTGGTAGCTGGACATCCACAATTTGCTCATGCAAAGGAAGAAGAAAAAGCCAGATTGAAGTAGGAAAAGAGGCAAGCTGCTCTAGATGCAAAGAAGTCTAAACAAAAGAAAGAACAGTTTGCTATCTTGACCAAGCTACAGGCTGTGAACTCTTCTCAACAAATTCTCTCTCAAGCTACTGAATCAAAGAAGAAGATTGAAGAACAGAAGAAATCTCCAAGAAAGAAAGAACTGGCTAAAAGAACAAAAAGAAAGTTGGACATTGTTAACAAGGAATTGGAAGATCAATTTCCAATGGAATCCACTAAAGCTGAAACTCAAGCATCAAAGCCCTCTGTGGTATTTGAAGACATAAGGGTGGTGGACCCCTACAGGAACATACATGGAGAGCCTATTGTGCCAAAGGATGAGCCAATAGAGTGGGATAAATTACCAATTCCTGACTTCAACTTGCCAATTCTCACCAAGCCAAGAAGGACAAAATCAAGGGCAGTCAAGAAAGTGAAGCTGTCACCTCTCAAATCCAAGGCAGTAGTCAAAGCTCAACCCAAGATCAACAAGGGAGACTACTTGTACTTGTGTGACATCAAAGAATTCTCAGACCTAAACCTTTATCTGGAGGAGCTGGATGAGGTAAGGGCAATTGATGCATACAGAAACCTACCTGAAAGGTTGGTATTCAAGTACAAAGGAGGAAGGGAGATTCAGTGGCCTCTTCACAGGATACTTCAAGAAAGCCAAGCTGTGTTGATCAAAGTCTATTCATCCTTCAAGAAAAACTTTGGGTTTAATGTAACTGCAAGAAGATTAGTATTGAAGAAGATTGAAGAGCTAAGGAGTGTTAGAGCCAAAGATGCACTACCCAAAACTCTTAACATCCCATACACAGGGAGAAGAGTGCATCTAAGGCCCTACTGGCTGATGGAATTCATGGATGACAAGGGTGTGAGAAGATTCTTCAGATTAGAAGACCAATTGAGTATCTCTAGCAATGAGACTCTCTTAGAAATGCAAGAAATGTTAGATCTCTCAGAATCTGATGAATTAGAATTCCACAGACAGCTCCAGAATCAAATTGAAGAAAACAACAGAAAGCTTGGAAGAAGATCCAGACCTTCAAGAAACTAGAAAAATCTGCTCAGGCTAGAGGAGCATCTTGAACTGACTGTGAGCCAAACCTTGTATATCTTGTTTAAATTGAAGCACTTTCAGTTTTATCTACTTATCTTTAAAGATATATATATTTAGGATGTTTTGTTATCATCAAGTATCTCTTAATTTATGGCTACAATTCCAGTAGACATAAATTGGGGGAGATTGTTGTGAATATGTTGTGCACTTGATGAGTACCTAAACAAAACATCTAAGTAGATTTTACTTAGTGAAATAATGTAGCACTCGACGGATAAGAATTATAGTCTCGACGGATAACTCATTTTAGTCCCGACGGATGAGTAACTTATTATCCATCGAGTGAGTAGCTTATGTAATAATGAGTTTATAGCACAGTGTTGTATACACCTTTGTATAGAATCTGTAGTAGTATATAAGTCATGTTGACTTTAACTAGATATGCAGAATAGGTTGATTAACTGTACATAAGCAATGTCTTGTAATTCTGTATAAGTGAAATGAAGTCAAGTGCCAGAATAGCTATCAACGGATGCTTAACAAAGCTTCGACAGATGATCAAATGACTTTCAATGGATGTTTAAAATAGCAGTCGACAGATGATCAAGTAAGTCATCGACGGATGATCTGAAAGTCGACGGATGATAATATCAAGATTCAAACATCAGTTGAACAGTGAAAGCTGACACACAGCCGTCGAGATGGATACAAACACACTGTGGAAGCCCATTAACTGGGTAATAGAGGACGAAAAGCAGCAAAGATCAAGACTGTTAGATTTTATATTTATTCAGTTCTTTTGACTTTGTAATATTGGTAATATATAAACCAAGAGAGTAGCAAATAGAAATACGACTAAGAGGGCTAAGAAACAAAAAAACAGAGAAATCTTTGTAAGCACTATCTTTAGCATTTCCTGTGTTCTTAGTAGTTCTATTTTGTATAAGCAGCTGTGAGCATTTCTGCACACAGAGTTCTCTCGATATATTATATATATATCTCTGGTGGAATTGTTTAAATCCACCAGAAAGTTTTAAAGACTCTTGTTTTTAATTACTCTTGTTTTGATTCATTAAAATTTATATTCCGCATTATGCTAATCAAAACAAATATATCTATAATCGAGTTGAACATTTTTATCTTAAAAGAAAAAGTTCAAGAATTCCATTCAACCCCCCCTTTGTAATTCTTGCTATATTATTAAGGGACTAACACTCCATGAGAAGAAATGAAGGCCCATACCTAGCAGTATACATTTGATTTAGCTTGACCCTTTTATTATTTGAATTTGGGATATGAGCTTGAACTTGATCAAACAGGGCCTTGAAAGAACTCTTCATATTTGACACTTCCTTTTCAATGGAGGCCAGATCCATCCTTGACATTTGCTCAGTGAAATACTGGAATTGATTCTTGATGTCCTTTTGAGAAGGCACAATGTCATCCATCTTTTCCTTGATCAGCTTCCTGATTTTATCTTGATGTCCAGTCAATTTTACTTCAAGGGCCTTTCCAAAGAGATGGAAAGCCTTGAGTTGAGCTTTGTGCACATCTATGATGACATCATAGACTTCAGGAGGAGTGAGAGATTTAACATTGCTTCCCATGATAGTTATGTACTCCCTCCTGAATCTAGCCAAAACTTCATCCATTTCTCCCACATGGTCATAAGACAACCAGGCATCTACATTTCCATCTTCTTCAGCCTCATCTACTATCTTCTCCTTCTATTGTTCAACCTCTTCATTGAAGCATAGCAGTATAGCTTGATAGTCCTGGTTCCCCATATCTGAAGTGAGCAATTGCTGAGAGAGATTGGCCAAGCCTGATATTTGATCTACCAACATGTCATCAACTGTAGAAGGCTGAGCTTCCATATCTTGTAGACATTGAGCCATGACATGTGGTTGGCTGGATTGAGATGTGGATGGTTGCTGAGAAATGTCCAGATTACCACCTGTGACTGAAGTCACAGTTTGACTCACAGATAAATCTGTGGTTTTGATAGTTTGTTGTTCACCACATGTAGTGGGAACCTCCATTGGAATTGGAGAGGATTTGACTGGGTTACTGTCATGTACACCAGCCTCAAACCTTTGTGCACCTTGCAGAGCACTGTCACATAAATGTGATGAACTTGCCTCTCCCATAACAGGGTCATTGTCAATTGTACTCCTAGCTTCAACTGTCAAGGCAATTTCAGCTAGGGTTTTGAGGGGAGTTGTTCCTTCTAGAGGAACCTCCAATTGAATTGGATAGGATTTAGATAGCTCTCTCTCAAGAGTACTACCTTCAAACCTATTCATCTGTGAAGATGATTGTGCACATGAAGGTGCAAGAGTGACCATGGAGTCTTCAGTAAAAATTGATGAAACCCCCATGTTTGTGATGGTGTCATCAAGGTCTACCCCGGCTAGTAGCCTCTCACCATCTAGATATTGGTTCTGGGTGGTGAGCACAGTTTTATGAACCATGTCACTTGAGTGTTGGTGCACTTAAGAATCAGATTCAAGTGCTCTATATGATGAAGAAATTTGAGAGATTATAGAAGTTTGCTCAGTTGTGAGTGTTGGCAGCTCCCCCTAAATGGATGAGGGAGCTTCAAGTGATGTGCCCTCACTGTATGTGCCATCCTTATTTCTTCTACCATACACTCTAGGTGCAGGTTGTGCTGACTCAGTACAGGATGCATTGGGGTGAATGCTCTTTTCAATAGATACACCCTGTTGAGAGGATGCATCTAGTAACTGTTTACTCCCCATTTGTTCAACTGTGCCCTTTTGGGAGGACACAGAGGTATTTTGAGTGGTCAACTCAGGTAACTTACTCTTCTTTGGTTTCTTGACCAAGGGTGACTCTGGTTCAGTTTGAATTGTTTCACTCTCATTTACAATAGTAAGGGTTGGTTCCTTTCTCTTCTTTTTACTCACTTCAGTCTTTTGAGAGACTAAAGTGGTTGGTTTGCTAACATCTAGTGGTTTAGAAGAAGGGGCTGCAGCTTTGGAAGGTCCCTGTTGGTGTGCCTGTGTTTGTACTTCCACAGGCTCAGGAACCATAGCTGAATTAGCAAATTTAGGAACCCTTATGTCTGGCATAGGGTAAGGATAAGTCCTAAATCTCTCCAACATAAATGGAGTGATTCTAAGACTTACACTCACCTTATTCTTTGAAGTAAGTGAGCCAAATATTATTTTGGACACTTGGTTACAATTGCCAATTCTACTACTATCAATACCAGCTAACAAATGTATGTCATTTACTTTATGAGCTAAAATAGACATAATAAACCTTGGCAAAAAGATTTCTTTACCTCTATTCTTTAAAGGCATAGTAAGCTTGGTAGCCAGCTCCTCCGGAATTAGAGCCCCAACATTCAGATGCCTGTTGTGAGCTATTAAGAACACCAACTTCTGCACCACATTTGAGATATTGTCAAAGCCAGTTTTTCTGCAAGTGAAAGCCCTCACTACAGAATCAAACACAAAGGACCATTCCTTCCTAAGGTTTGTCCTGTTCAGGTTTGCCAAGTTGATTGAGCCACTGTAGTTGATGAAGTCCATGAATTCACTCAGCTCATCTACAGTTGGCATCTCTCCATAAGTCTCAGTTGGCAATCCCAGGGTTGTATTCACATCAGCAGCTGAAAACTCAATTTCCTGGCCTCCAATTGTGCATGTGACCACCATAGAAGTGACATTCTCTATAACAACTGTCCTAGTTATAGCTGATGTCCAAAATTCATGAAGAATGTCCAAATACAGTACATGACTTGTAGTTAAAGCACCTGCAATATAGGATTCAGAAAGAAACTTCAAAAACCCCTTGAAACTATCAAGGGTTTGGTTAGCATCAAGGAAAACAATAAAGTTAGTTCCCTTCTCTGGAATGATAGCTCTAACAATGTTTTGTGCCATTTTAGTGTTTAGAAGTAGTGGGTAAGAAAAAGTTTTGAGAAAGGAGCAAAAACGAGAGAGAAATCGCCTTTTGTCTGAAAGCTAGGTCACTTGAGATCTCGAGAAAGTGTAAGTACAGTGTATGTATTGAGAAGTTTGGGTATTTATGGAAAAAGTAAAATACTTATCGAGAAGTCAAATAAACGCTTGATATTAAACTAATCGAGAAGTCAAAAATGACTTATCGAGAACTCTGATAAATGCCCAGTTTGTCCGAAAATGGACTAAAATAATTCTAATTTATTTGAATTGAATCAAATTGAAATCAGAATCAATTTTCCAAAAGTATTTGTATAAAATAATTCATTGAATTAAATTATTTTAGTTCTGAGTTATTGATAAGTCTCAAAATATCCTTGTCGAGAACTCTGTGAATTAACACTATTAGAGAACTCTGTATGGTCTTATCGATAAGTCATAATAAAGCTTATCGAGAAGTCATTCGAGAAGTCTGTAAATAGACTTATCGAGGACTCACTCGAGAACTCTAAAATGACTTGTTAATAAGTCATTTTGACTTATCGAGAACTCAGTTCTCTATACCTTTGAGTACTGTTATTCTGACTTGTGTTAATTTTACACATTTAAGATGTAAATTAACAACTAAGCAGTTTACTTAGAATTTGAAATATTCTAAGTTAATTTTTGAGTTTTTAAGAAAAATAAATATACAGAGATTCTGAAATATTTATAATTCATATTTCAATCAATTTCCAATTAAATCAAACTAGGTTGATTTATTAAAAATTAATCTGCTGTAAAACATTAGTTGAGTTCTTGCCTTAGTATGAAGAATTGAGCATACCAATTTCACTCACAAGTATAGTGAAGGTTGCTTCATCCAAAGGTTTAGTAAAAATGTCAGCTAATTGTTTCTCTGCTGGAACAAAAATGAGCTCAATGGTACCATTTGCAGCATGTTCCCTGATAAAATGGTACCTAACATCAATGTGCTTTGTTCTAGAATGATTAACTGGATTAGCTACTATAGATATGGCACTAGTATTGTCACACATAATAGGAATTTTGTGTAACACTAGACCATAGTCCATTAGCTGATTTTTAATCCAAAGCACCTGAGCACAACAAATTCCAGCAGCTATATATTCACCTTCAGCTGTGGAAGTTGACACAAATTGTTGTTTCTTACTATACAAGGATACAAGTCTTTGACCAAGAAATTGACAACTTCCACTAGTACTTTTCCTATCAACCCTGCATCCAGCAAAATCTGCATCTGTGTATCCAACAGCTTCAAAACCAGTTCCCTTAGGATACCATAATCCCAAGTTTGGAGTTCCCTTTAAGTATCTGAAAATCCTTTTTACAGCCATCAAATGTGATTCCATTGGATTGGCTTGAAATCTGGCACATAGACAAGTAGCA